>NW_027667456.1:600000-825000 GCF_963924665.1 Micromys minutus
ATTTCTGCAATTTTGCTCCAAAATATGGGGAATTTCTGCCTTTTTGCCTCTAAATAAGTGGAATTTCTGTCTTTTTCCCCCAAAACAAAGGGAATTTCTGCCTTTTTGCCCGAAAATAAGAAGAATGCATACCTTTTTGCCATAAAAAAGGGAAATTTCTTCATTTTTGCGCCAAAATAAGGGGAATTTCTGCATTTTTGCCTCTAAATAAGTGGAATTTCTGTCTTTTTCCACCAAAACAAAGGGAATTTCAGTCTTTTTTGCCCCAAAGTAAGGAAAATTTCTGACTTATTACCCTGAAATAAGTGAAATTTCTGCATTTTTGCCTCAAAATATGGGAAATTTCTGCCTTTTTGCCCAAAATAAGAAAAATTTCTGCAATTTTGTACCAAAATAAAAGAAATTTCTGTCTTTTTCCCCTGAAATAAGTGAAATTTCTGCAATTTTGCCCCTAAATAAGTGAAATTTCTGCAATTTTGCCCCAAAATAAGGGAAATTTTTGGAATTTTGCCCCAAAATAAGTGGAATTTCTGAGTTTTGCCCCAAAATATGGAGAATTTCTATCTTTTTGCCCCAACATATAGGGAATTTCTGTTTTTTTGCCCCACAATTAGGGGAATTTCTGCAATTTTGCTCTAAAATAGGGGGAATTTCTGCCTTTTTGCCCGAAAATAAGAAGAATGCATACCTTTTTGCCATAAAAAAGGGAAATTTCTTCATTTTTGCTCCAAAATAATGGGAATTTCTGCTTTTTTGCCTCTAAATAAGTGGAATTTCTGTCTTTTACCCCCAAAACAAAGAGAATTTCTGTCTTTTTTTTGCCCCAAAATAAAGAAAATTTCTGACTTATTACCCTGAAATAAGTGAAATTTCTGCAATTTTTCCCCCAAATAAGGAAAATTTCTGCCTTTTTGCAACCAAATAAGGGGAATTTTAGACTTTTTACCTCAAAATAAGGAAATTTTCTGCAATTTTGCCCCAAAATATGAGAAATTTCTGCTTTTTTGCCCCAAAATAAGAATAATTTCTGCAATTTTGTACCAAAATAAAAGAAATTTCTGCCTTTTTGCCCCAAAATAAGAAAATTTCTGCTTTTTTTTCTGAAATAAGTGAAATTTCTGTAATTTTGCCGCAAAATAAGTGAAATTTCTGAGTTTTGCTTTAAAATAAGGAGAATTTCTGTCTTTTTGCCCCAACATATAGGGAATTTCTGCCTTTTTGCCCCACAATTAGGGGAATTTCTGCAACTTTGCTCTAAAATAGGGGGAATTTCTGCCTTTTTGCCCGAAAATAAGAAGAATGCATACCTTTTTGCCATAAAAAAGGGAAATTTCTTCATTTTTGCGCCAAAATAAGGGGAATTTCTGCATTTTTGCCTCTAAATAAGTGGAATTTCTGTTTTTTTCCCTGAAAACAAAGGGAATTTCTGTCTTTTTTGCCCCAAAGTAAGAAAAATTTCTGACTTAGTACCCTGAAATAAGTGAAATTTCTGCAATTTTGCCCCAAAATATGGGAAATTTCTGCCTTTTTGCCCCCAAATAAGGGGAATTTCAGCCTTTTTACCTCAAAATAAGGGGAATTTCTGCATTTTTGCCTCAAAATATGGGAAATTTCTGCCTTTTTGCCCCAAAATAAGAAAATTTCTGCTTTTTTTCCCTGAAATAAGTGAAATTTCTGCAATTTTGCCCCAAAATAAGTGAAATTTCTGCAATTTTGGCCAAAAATAAGGGAAATTTCTGAAATTTTGTTCTAAAATAAGTGGAATTTCTGAGTTTTGCCCCAAAATAAGGAGAATTTCTGTCTTTTTGCCCTACAATTAAGGGAATTTCTGCAATTTTACTCCAAAATACAGGGAATTTCTGCCTTTTTGCCTGAAAATAAGAAGAATGCATACCTTTTTGCTATAAAAAGGGAAATTTCTGCAATTTTGCTCCAAAATAAGGGGAATTTCTGCTTTTTTGCCTCTAAATAAATGGAATTTCTGTCTTTTTCCCCCCATACAAATGGAATTTCTGTATTTTTTGCCCCAAAATAAGGAAAATTTCTGAATTATTACCCTGAAATAAGTGAAATTTCTGCAATTTTGCCCCAGTATAAGAGAAATTTCTGCATTTTTGCCCCCAAAGAAGAGGAATTTCAGCCTTTTTACCTCAAAATAAGGGAAATTTCTGCATTTTTGCCACAAAATATTAAGAATTTCTGCCTTTTTGCCCCCAAAAATGGAAAATTTCGGCCTTTTTTCCCTGAAAAAAGTGAAATTTCTGCAATTTTGCCCCTAAATAAATGAACTTTCTGCAATTTTGCCCCAAAATAAGGGAAATTTTGGGAATTTTGAACCAAAAGAAATGGAATTTCTGAATTTTGCCCCCAAATGAGGAGAATTTCTGTCGTTTTGCCCTAACATATAGGGAATTTCTGCCTTTTTGCCCCACAATTAGGGGAATTTCTGCAATTTTGCTCCAAAATATGGGGAATTTCTGCTTTTTTGCCTCTAAATAAGTGGAATTTCTGTCTTTTTCCCCCAAAACAAAGGGAATTTCTGCCTTTTTGCCCGAAAATAAGAAGAATGCATACCTTTTTGCCATAAAAAAGGGAAATTTCTTCATTTTTGCGCCAAAATAAGGGGAATTTCTGCATTTTTGCCTCTAAATAAGTGGAATTTCTGTCTTTTTCCACCAAAACAAAGGGAATTTCAGTCTTTTTTGCCCCAAAGTAAGGAAAATTTCTGACTTATTACCCTGAAATAAGTGAAATTTCTGCATTTTTGCCTCAAAATATGGGAAATTTCTGCCTTTTTGCCCAAAATAAGAAAAATTTCTGCAATTTTGTACCAAAATAAAAGAAATTTCTGTCTTTTTCCCCTGAAATAAGTGAAATTTCTGCAATTTTGCCCCTAAATAAGTGAAATTTCTGCAATTTTGCCCCAAAATAAGGGAAATTTTTGGAATTTTGCCCCAAAATAAGTGGAATTTCTGAGTTTTGCCCCAAAATATGGAGAATTTCTATCTTTTTGCCCCAACATATAGGGAATTTCTGTTTTTTTGCCCCACAATTAGGGGAATTTCTGCAATTTTGCTCTAAAATAGGGGGAATTTCTGCCTTTTTGCCCGAAAATAAGAAGAATGCATACCTTTTTGCCATAAAAAAGGGAAATTTCTTCATTTTTGCTCCAAAATAATGGGAATTTCTGCTTTTTTGCCTCTAAATAAGTGGAATTTCTGTCTTTTACCCCCAAAACAAAGAGAATTTCTGTCTTTTTTTGCCCCAAAATAAAGAAAATTTCTGACTTATTACCCTGAAATAAGTGAAATTTCTGCAATTTTTCCCCCAAATAAGGAAAATTTCTGCCTTTTTGCAACCAAATAAGGGGAATTTTAGACTTTTTACCTCAAAATAAGGAAATTTTCTGCAATTTTGCCCCAAAATATGAGAAATTTCTGCTTTTTTGCCCCAAAATAAGAATAATTTCTGCAATTTTGTACCAAAATAAAAGAAATTTCTGCCTTTTTGCCCCAAAATAAGAAAATTTCTGCTTTTTTTTCTGAAATAAGTGAAATTTCTGTAATTTTGCCGCAAAATAAGTGAAATTTCTGAGTTTTGCTTTAAAATAAGGAGAATTTCTGTCTTTTTGCCCCAACATATAGGGAATTTCTGCCTTTTTGCCCCACAATTAGGGGAATTTCTGCAACTTTGCTCTAAAATAGGGGGAATTTCTGCCTTTTTGCCCGAAAATAAGAAGAATGCATACCTTTTTGCCATAAAAAAGGGAAATTTCTTCATTTTTGCGCCAAAATAAGGGGAATTTCTGCATTTTTGCCTCTAAATAAGTGGAATTTCTGTTTTTTTCCCTGAAAACAAAGGGAATTTCTGTCTTTTTTGCCCCAAAGTAAGAAAAATTTCTGACTTAGTACCCTGAAATAAGTGAAATTTCTGCAATTTTGCCCCAAAATATGGGAAATTTCTGCCTTTTTGCCCCCAAATAAGGGGAATTTCAGCCTTTTTACCTCAAAATAAGGGGAATTTCTGCATTTTTGCCTCAAAATATGGGAAATTTCTGCCTTTTTGCCCCAAAATAAGAAAATTTCTGCTTTTTTTCCCTGAAATAAGTGAAATTTCTGCAATTTTGCCCCAAAATAAGTGAAATTTCTGCAATTTTGGCCAAAAATAAGGGAAATTTCTGAAATTTTGTTCTAAAATAAGTGGAATTTCTGAGTTTTGCCCCAAAATAAGGAGAATTTCTGTCTTTTTGCCCTACAATTAAGGGAATTTCTGCAATTTTACTCCAAAATACAGGGAATTTCTGCCTTTTTGCCTGAAAATAAGAAGAATGCATACCTTTTTGCTATAAAAAGGGAAATTTCTGCAATTTTGCTCCAAAATAAGGGGAATTTCTGCTTTTTTGCCTCTAAATAAATGGAATTTCTGTCTTTTTCCCCCCATACAAATGGAATTTCTGTATTTTTTGCCCCAAAATAAGGAAAATTTCTGAATTATTACCCTGAAATAAGTGAAATTTCTGCAATTTTGCCCCAGTATAAGAGAAATTTCTGCATTTTTGCCCCCAAAGAAGAGGAATTTCAGCCTTTTTACCTCAAAATAAGGGAAATTTCTGCATTTTTGCCACAAAATATTAAGAATTTCTGCCTTTTTGCCCCCAAAAATGGAAAATTTCGGCCTTTTTTCCCTGAAAAAAGTGAAATTTCTGCAATTTTGCCCCTAAATAAATGAACTTTCTGCAATTTTGCCCCAAAATAAGGGAAATTTTGGGAATTTTGAACCAAAAGAAATGGAATTTCTGAATTTTGCCCCCAAATGAGGAGAATTTCTGTCGTTTTGCCCTAACATATAGGGAATTTCTGCCTTTTTGCCCCACAATTAGGGGAATTTCTGCAATTTTGCTCCAAAATATGGGGAATTTCTGCCTTTTTGCCTCTAAATAAGTGGAATTTCTGTCTTTTTCCCCCAAAACAAAGGGAATTTCTGCCTTTTTGCCCGAAAATAAGAAGAATGCATACCTTTTTGCCATAAAAAAGGGAAATTTCTTCATTTTTGCGCCAAAATAAGGGGAATTTCTGCATTTTTGCCTCTAAATAAGTGGAATTTCTGTCTTTTTCCACCAAAACAAAGGGAATTTCAGTCTTTTTTGCCCCAAAGTAAGGAAAATTTCTGACTTATTACCCTGAAATAAGTGAAATTTCTGCATTTTTGCCTCAAAATATGGGAAATTTCTGCCTTTTTGCCCAAAATAAGAAAAATTTCTGCAATTTTGTACCAAAATAAAAGAAATTTCTGTCTTTTTCCCCTGAAATAAGTGAAATTTCTGCAATTTTGCCCCTAAATAAGTGAAATTTCTGCAATTTTGCCCCAAAATAAGGGAAATTTTTGGAATTTTGCCCCAAAATAAGTGGAATTTCTGAGTTTTGCCCCAAAATATGGAGAATTTCTATCTTTTTGCCCCAACATATAGGGAATTTCTGTTTTTTTGCCCCACAATTAGGGGAATTTCTGCAATTTTGCTCTAAAATAGGGGGAATTTCTGCCTTTTTGCCCGAAAATAAGAAGAATGCATACCTTTTTGCCATAAAAAAGGGAAATTTCTTCATTTTTGCTCCAAAATAATGGGAATTTCTGCTTTTTTGCCTCTAAATAAGTGGAATTTCTGTCTTTTACCCCCAAAACAAAGAGAATTTCTGTCTTTTTTTGCCCCAAAATAAAGAAAATTTCTGACTTATTACCCTGAAATAAGTGAAATTTCTGCAATTTTTCCCCCAAATAAGGAAAATTTCTGCCTTTTTGCAACCAAATAAGGGGAATTTTAGACTTTTTACCTCAAAATAAGGAAATTTTCTGCAATTTTGCCCCAAAATATGAGAAATTTCTGCTTTTTTGCCCCAAAATAAGAATAATTTCTGCAATTTTGTACCAAAATAAAAGAAATTTCTGCCTTTTTGCCCCAAAATAAGAAAATTTCTGCTTTTTTTTCTGAAATAAGTGAAATTTCTGTAATTTTGCCGCAAAATAAGTGAAATTTCTGAGTTTTGCTTTAAAATAAGGAGAATTTCTGTCTTTTTGCCCCAACATATAGGGAATTTCTGCCTTTTTGCCCCACAATTAGGGGAATTTCTGCAACTTTGCTCTAAAATAGGGGGAATTTCTGCCTTTTTGCCCGAAAATAAGAAGAATGCATACCTTTTTGCCATAAAAAAGGGAAATTTCTTCATTTTTGCGCCAAAATAAGGGGAATTTCTGCATTTTTGCCTCTAAATAAGTGGAATTTCTGTTTTTTTCCCTGAAAACAAAGGGAATTTCTGTCTTTTTTGCCCCAAAGTAAGAAAAATTTCTGACTTAGTACCCTGAAATAAGTGAAATTTCTGCAATTTTGCCCCAAAATATGGGAAATTTCTGCCTTTTTGCCCCCAAATAAGGGGAATTTCAGCCTTTTTACCTCAAAATAAGGGGAATTTCTGCATTTTTGCCTCAAAATATGGGAAATTTCTGCCTTTTTGCCCCAAAATAAGAAAATTTCTGCTTTTTTTCCCTGAAATAAGTGAAATTTCTGCAATTTTGCCCCAAAATAAGTGAAATTTCTGCAATTTTGGCCAAAAATAAGGGAAATTTCTGAAATTTTGTTCTAAAATAAGTGGAATTTCTGAGTTTTGCCCCAAAATAAGGAGAATTTCTGTCTTTTTGCCCTACAATTAAGGGAATTTCTGCAATTTTACTCCAAAATACAGGGAATTTCTGCCTTTTTGCCTGAAAATAAGAAGAATGCATACCTTTTTGCTATAAAAAGGGAAATTTCTGCAATTTTGCTCCAAAATAAGGGGAATTTCTGCTTTTTTGCCTCTAAATAAATGGAATTTCTGTCTTTTTCCCCCCATACAAATGGAATTTCTGTATTTTTTGCCCCAAAATAAGGAAAATTTCTGAATTATTACCCTGAAATAAGTGAAATTTCTGCAATTTTGCCCCAGTATAAGAGAAATTTCTGCATTTTTGCCCCCAAAGAAGAGGAATTTCAGCCTTTTTACCTCAAAATAAGGGAAATTTCTGCATTTTTGCCACAAAATATTAAGAATTTCTGCCTTTTTGCCCCCAAAAATGGAAAATTTCGGCCTTTTTTCCCTGAAAAAAGTGAAATTTCTGCAATTTTGCCCCTAAATAAATGAACTTTCTGCAATTTTGCCCCAAAATAAGGGAAATTTTGGGAATTTTGAACCAAAAGAAATGGAATTTCTGAATTTTGCCCCCAAATGAGGAGAATTTCTGTCGTTTTGCCCTAACATATAGGGAATTTCTGCCTTTTTGCCCCAAAATTAGGGGAATTTCTGCAATTTTGCTCCAAAAAACGGGGAATTTCTGCCTTTTTGCCCGAAAACAAGAAGAATGCATACCTTTTTGCCATAAAAAAGGGAAATTTCTTCATTTTTGCTCCAAAATAAGGGGAATTTCTGCTTTTTTGCCTCTTAATAAGTGGAATTTCTGTCTTTTTCCCCCAAAACAAAGGGAATTTCTGTCTTTTTTGCCCCAAAATAAGGAAAATTTATGATTTCTTACCCTGATATAAGTGAAATTTCTGCAATTTTGCCCCAAAATAAGGAAAATTTCTGCCTTTTTGCAACCAAATAAGGAGAATTTTAGCCTTTTTACCTCAAAATAAGGGGATTTTCTGCATTTTTGCCCCAAAATATGAGAAATTTCTGCCTTTTTGCCCCAAAATAAGAAAATTTTCTGCAATTTTGTACCAAAATAAAAGAAATTTCTGCCTTTTTGCCCCAAAATAAGAAAATTTCTGCTTTTTTTTTCTGAAATAAGTGAAATTTCTGCAATTTTGCCCCAAAATAAATGAAATTTCTGAGTTTTGCTCTAAAATAAGGAGAATTTCTGTCTTTTCCCCCCAACATATAGGGAATTTCTGCCTTTTTGCCCCACAATAAGGGGAATTTCTGCAATTTTGCTCTAAAATAGGGGGAATTTCTGACTTTTTGCCTGAAAATAAGAAGAATGCATATCTTTTTGCCATAAAAAAGGGAAATTTCTTCATTTTTCCTCCAAAATAAGGGGAATTTCTGCATTTTTGCCTCTAAAGAATTGGAGTTTCTGTCTTTTTCCACCAAAACAAAGGGACTTTCTGTCTTTTTTGCTCCAAAGTAATGAAAATTTCTGACTTATTACCCTGAAATAAGTGAAATTTCTGCATTTTTGCCTCAAAATATGGGAAATTTCTGCCTTTTTGCGCAAAATAAGAAAAATTTCTGCAATTTTGTACCAAAATAAAAGAAATTTCTGTCTTTTTCCCCTGTAATAAGTGAAATTTCTGCAATTTTGCCCCTAAATAAGTGAAATTTCTGCAATTTTACCCCAAAATAAGGGAAATTTTTGGAATTTTGCCTCAAAATATGTGGAATTTCTGAGTTTTGCCCCAAAATATGGAGAATTTCTGTCTTTTTGCCCCACAATTAGGGGAATTTCTGCAATTTTGCTCTAAAATAGGGGGAATTTCTGACTTTTTGCCCGAAAATAAGAAGAATGCATACCTTTTTGCCATAAAAAAGGGAAATTTCTTCATTTTTGCTCCAAAATAAGGGGAATTTCTGCATTTTTGCCTCTAAATAAGTGGAATTTCTGTCTTTTTCCCTGAAAACAAAGGGAATTTCTGTCTTTTTTGCCCCAAAGTAAGAAAAATTTCTGACTTAGTACCCTGAAATAAGTGAAATTTCTGCAATTTTGCCCCAAAATATGGGAAATTTCTGCCTTTTTGCCCCCAAATAAGGGGAATTTCAGCCTTTTTACCTCAAAATAAGGGGAATTTCTGCATTTTTGCCTCAAAATATGGGAAATTTCTGCCTTTTTGCCCCAAAATAAGAAAATTTCTGCTTTTTTTCCCTGAAATAAGTGAAATTTCTGCAATTTTGCCCCAAAATAAGTGAAATTTCTGCAATTTTGGCCAAAAATAAGGGAAATTTCTGAAATTTTGTTCCAAAATAAGTGGAATTTCTGAGTTTTGCCCCAAAATAAGGAGAATTTCTGTTTTTTTGCCCTACAATTAAGGGAATTTCTGCAATTTTACTCCAAAATACGGGGAATTTCTGCCTTTTTGCCTGAAAATAAGAAGAATGCATACCTTTTGGCTATAAAAAGGGAAATTTCTGCAATTTTGCTCCAAAATAAGGGGAATTTCTGCTTTTTTGCCTCTAGATAAATGGAATTTCTGTCTTTTTTCCCCCATACAAATAGAATTTCTCTATTTTTTGCCCCAAAATAAGGAAAATTTCTGACTTATTACCCTGAAATAAGTGAAATTTCTGCAATTTTGCCCCAGTATTAGAGAAATTTCTGCATTTTTGCCCCCAAATAAGGGGAATTTCAGCCTTTTTACCTCAAAATAAGAGGAATTTCTGCATTTTTGCCTCAAAATATTAGGAATTTCTGCCTTTTTGCCCCCAAAAACGGAAAATTTCGGCCTTTTTTCCCTGAAAAAAGTGAAATTTCTGCAATTTTGCCCCAAAATAATTGAAATTTCTGCAATTTTGCCCCAAAATAAGGGGAATTTTGGGAATTTTGCCCCAAAATAAATGGAATTTCTGAATTTTGCCCCCAAATGAGGAGAATTTCTGTCGTTTTGCCCTAACATATAGGGAATTTCTGCCTTTTTGCCCCACAATTAGGGGAATTTCTGCAATTTTGATCCAAAATATGGGGAATTTCTGCTTTTTTGCCTCTAAATAAGTGGAATTTCTGTCTTTTTCCCCCAAAACAAGGAATTTCTGTTTTTTTGCCCCAAAATAAGGAAAATTTCTGACTTATTACTTTGAAATAAGTGAAATTTCTGCAATTTTGCCCCAAAATAAGGAAAACTTCTGCCATTTTGCCCCAAAATAAGGGGAATTTTAGCCTTTTTACATCAAAATAAGTGAAATTTCTGCAATTTTGCCCCAAAATAAGGGAAATTTCTTTTTTTTTTGCCCCAAAATAAGAAAAATTTCTGTAATTTTGTACCAAAATAAAAGAAATTTCTGCTTTTTTGCCCCAAAATAAAAAATTTCTGACTTATTACCATAAAATAAGTGAAATTTCTGGAATTTTGCCACAAAATCAGGGCAATTTCTGCCTTTTTGCTCCCAAATAAAGAGAATTTCAGCCTTTTTACCTAAAAATAAGGGGAATTTCTGAATTTTTGCCCCAAAATAAGAAAAATTTCTGCAATTTTGTACAAAAATAAAAGAAATTTCTCCCTTTTTGCCCCAAAACAAGAAAAATTCTTCTTTTTTCTTCTGAAATAAGTGAAATTTCTCCAATTTTGCCTTAAAATAAGTGATATTTCTGCAATTTTGCCCCAAAATAAGGGAAATTTATGGAATTTTGCCCCAAAATATGTGGAATATCTGAGTTTTGCCCCAAAATAAGGAGAATTTCTGTCTTTTTGCCCCAACATATAGGGAATTTCTGCCTTTTTGCCCGAAAATAAGAAGAATGCATACCTTTTTGCCATGAAAAAGGGAAATTTCTTCATTTTTGCTCCAAAATAAGGGGAATTTCTGCTTTTTTGCCCCTAAATAAGTGGAATTTCTGTCTTTTTCCCCCAAAACAAAGGGAATTTCTGTCTTTTTTGCCCCAAAATAAAGAAAATTTCTGTAATTTTGCACCAAAATAAAAGAAATTTCTGCCTTTTTGCCCCAAATAAGAAAATTTTTTCTTTTTTTTCTGAAATAAGTGAAATTTCTGCAATTTTGCCCCAAAATAAGAGAAATTTCTGCCTTTTTGCCCCCAAATAAGGGAAATTTCAGCCTTTTTACCTCAAAATAAAGAAAATTTCTACATTTTTGCCCCAAAATATGGGAAATTTATGCCTTTTTGCCCCAAAATAAGAAAAATTTCTGCAATTTTGCACCAAAATAAAAGAAATTTCTGCCTTTTTGCCACAGAATAAGAAAAATTTCTCCAATTCTGTACCAAAATAAAAGAAATTTCTAAAATTTTGCTCCAAAATAAGGGAAATTTCTGATTTTTGCCCAGATATAAGGAGAATTTCTGTATTTTTGCCCCAAAATAAAGGGAATTTCTGCCTTTTTGCCCCAAAATTAGGGGAGTTTCTGCAATTTTGCTTCAAAATAATGGGAATTTCTGCCTCTTTTCCTGAAAATAAGGGGAACTTCTGCCAATTTGCCCCAAATAAAGGGAATTTCTGCATTTTTGCCCCAATATTAGGAGAATTTCTGCAATTTTGCTCCAAAATACAGGGAATTTCTGCCTTTTTGCCCGAAATTAAGGGGATTTTCTGCCTTTTTGCCCCCAAACAAGGGTAATTTCTGCAATTTTATCCCAAAATAAGGGGAATTTCTGCCTTTTTGCCCCCAAATAAGGGCAATTTCTGCCTTTATGCCCTGAAATATGTGACATGTCTTCAATTTTACCCCAAAATAAGGTGAATTTCTGCCTTTTTGCCCCAAAATAATGGGAATTTCTGCATTTTGCCAAAAATAAGAAAGATTTTTGTTTTTTTCTCTGAAATAAGTGAAATTTCTGCAATTTTGCCTTAAAATAAAAGAAATATCTTCAATTTTTTCCCATAATAAAAAAATTTTCTGCAATTTTGCCCCAAAATAAAGGGAATTTCTGTTTTTTGTCCCCAAATAAAGGCAATTTCTGCAATTTTGCCATAAAATAAGGGGAATTTCTGCCTTTTGCCCCAAAATAAGAAAATTTCTCATTTTTATTCTGAAATAAGTGAAATTTCTGCAATTTTGCTCCAAAATACGGGGAATTTCTGCCTTTTTGTCCGAAAATAAAAAGAATGCATACCTTTTTGCCATAAAAAAGGGAAATCTCTTAATTTTTACTCCAAAATAAGTGGAATTTCTGCTTTTTTGCCTCTAAATAAGTGGAATTTCTGTCTTTTTATCCCAAAACAAATGGAATTTCTGTCTTTTTTGCCCCAAAATAAGGAAAATTTCTGACTTATTACCCTGAAATAAGTGAAATTTCTGCAATTTGCCCCAAAATAAGGGAAATTTATGCCTTTTTGCCCCCAAATAAGGGGAATTTCAGCCTTTTTACCTCAAAATAAGAGGAATTTCTGAATTTTTGCCACAAAATATTAGGAATTTCTGCCTTTTTGCCCCAAAATAAGAAAAATTTCTGCCTTTTTTTCCATGAAAAAAGTGAAATTTCTGCAATTTCGCCCCAAAATAAGTGAAATTTCTGCAATTTTGCCCTAAAATAAGGGAAATTTCTGGAATTTTGCCCCAAAATAAGTGGAATTTCTGAGTTTTGCCCCAAAATAAAAAGAATTTCTGTCTTTTTGCCCTAACATATATGGAATTTCTGCCTTTTTTCCACACAATTAGGGGAATTTCTGCAATTTTGCTCCAAAATACGGGGAATTTCTGCTTTTTAGCCCGAAAATTAGAGGAATGTATACCTTTTTCCACAAAAAAAGGAAAATTTCTTCATTTTTGCTCAAAAATAATAAGAATTTCTGCTTTTTAGCCTCTAAATAAGTGGAATATCAGTCTTTTTCCTTTAAAACAAAGAGAATTTCTGTTTTTTTCCCCAAAATAAGGAAAATTTCTGACTTATTATTCTGAAATAAGTGAAATTTCTGCAATTTTGCCTCAAAATAAGGGAAATTTCTGCCTTTTTGCCCCCAAATAAGGGAAATTTCAGCGTTTTTACCTCAAAATAAGGAAAATTTCTGCTTTTTTGCCCCAAAATATGGGAGATTTCTGCCTTTTTGCCCCAAAATAAGAAACATTTCTGCAATTTTGTACCAAAATAAAAGAAATTTCTGCCTTTTTGCCCCAAAATAAGAAAATTTCTGCTTTTGTTCTTTGAAATAAGTGAAATTTCTGCAATTTTGCCTCAAAATAAGGGAAATTTCTGCCTTTTTGCCCTCAAATAAGGGGAATTTCAGCCTTTTTACCTAAAAATAAGAGGAATTTCTTCATTTTTGCCCCAAAATATGGGAGATTTCTTCCTTTTTGCCCTAAAATAAGAAAAATTTCTGCAATTTTGTACCAAAATATTAGAAATTTCTGCCTTTTTGCACCAAAATAAGAAAATTTCTGCTTTTATTCTGACATAAGTGAAATTTCTGCAATTTTGCTCCAAAATACGGGGAATTTCTGCCTTTTTGCCCGAAAATAAGAAGAATGCATAACTTTTTGCCATAAAAAAGGGAAATTTCTTCATTTTTGCTCCAAAATAAGAGAAATTTCTGCTTTTTTGCCTCTAAATAAGTGGAATTTCTGTCTTTTTCCCCCAAAACAAAGGGAATTTTTGTCCTTTTGGTCCCAAAGTAAGGAAAATTTCTGACTTATTACCCTGAAATAAGTGAAATTTCTGCAATTTTGCCCCAAAATAAGGGAAATTTCTGCCTTTTTGCCCCGAAATAAGGAAAATTTCTGCATTTTTGCCCCAAAATATGGGAAATTTATGCCTTTTTGCCCCAAAATAAGAAAAATTTCTGCAATTTTGTACCAAAAAAAAAAGAAATTTCTGACTTTTTGCCCGAAAATAAGAAAATTTCTCCTTTATTTTCTGAAATAAGTGAAATTTCTGCAATTTTGCTCCAAAATAAGTGAAATTTCTTTTTTTGTGCCCCAAAATAAGGGGAATTTCAGCCTTTTTACCTCAAAATAAGGGGAATTTCTGCATTTTTGTTCCAAAATATGGGAAATTTCTTCCTTTTTGCCACAAAATAAGAAAAATTTCTGCAATTCTGTACCAAAATAAAAGAAATTTCTAAAATTTTGCCCCAAAATAAGGGATATTTTTGATTTTTGCCCCAAAATAAGGGGAATTTCTGCCTTTTTGCCCCAAAATAAAGAAAATTACTGCATGTTTTACCCCAAAATTAGGTAAATTTCTGCAATTTTGCTCTAAAATACGGGGATTTTCTGCCTTTTTCTCCGAAAATAAAGGGAATTTCTGCCATTTTGCCGCGAAATAAGTGAAATTTCTGCAGTTTTACCCCAAAATAAAGGGACGTTCTGCGTTTTTGCCCCAAAATTAGGGGAATTTCTGCAATTTTGCTCCAAATTACGGGGAATTTCTGCCTTTTTTCCCCATAATTAGGGGAATTTCTGCAATTTTGCTCAAAAATAAAAAGAATGTATACCTTTTTGCCAGAAAAAAGGTTAATTTCTTCATTGTTTACCCCAAAATAAGGGGATTTTCCGCCTTTTTGACTCAAAATAAGTGCAATTTC
Source organism: Micromys minutus (assembly GCF_963924665.1). Lineage (NCBI taxonomy): Eukaryota > Metazoa > Chordata > Mammalia > Rodentia > Muridae > Micromys > Micromys minutus. Next base: position 614,210 of record NW_027667456.1, read on the forward strand.
TGACTTTTCCACAAAAATAAACGGAATTTCTGTCTTTTTCCTTTAAAATAAGGGGAATTTCTAACTTTTTGCCCCAAAATAAGGGGAATTTCAGCCTTTTTACCTCAAAATAAGGGGAATTTCTGCATTTTTGTCGAAAAATATGGGAAATTTCTGCATTTTTGCCCAAATTAAGAAAAATTTCTGCAATTTTGTACCAAAATAAATGAAATTTCTGCCTTTTTGCCCCAAAATAAGAAAATTTGTGCTTTTTTTTCTTTGAAATAAGTGAAATTTCTGCAATTTTGCTCCAAAATAAGGGAAATTTCTGAAATTTTGCCCCAAAATAAGTGGAATTTCTGAGTTTTGCCCCAAAATAAGGAGAATTTCTTTCTCTTTGCCCCAACATATAGGGGATTTCTGCCTTTTTGCCCCACAATTAGGGGAATTTCTGCAATCTTGCTCCAAAATACAAAGAATTTCTGCCTTTTTGCCCGAAAATAAGAAGAATGCATACCTTTTTGCCATAAGAAATAGAAATTTCTTCATTTTTGCTTCAAAATAAGGGGAATTTCTGCATTTTTGCCTCTAAATAAGTGGAATTTCTGTCTTTTTCCCTGAAAACAAAGAGAATTTCTGTCTCTTTTGCCCCAAAGGAAGAAAAATTTCTGACTTAGTACCCTGAAATAAGTGAAATTTCTGCAATTTTGCCCCAAAATATGGGAAATTTCTGCCTTTTTGCCCCTAAATAAGGGGAATTTCAGCCTTTTTACCTCAAAATAAGGGGAATTTCTGCATTTGTGCCTCAAAATATGGGAAATTTCTGCCTTTTTGCCCCAAAATAAGAAAATTTCTGCTTTTTTTCCATGAAATAAGTGAAATTTCTGCAATTTTGCCCCAAAATAAGTGAAATTTCGGCAATTTTGGCCAAGAATAAGGGAAATTTCTGAAATTTTGCTCTAAAAGAAGTGGAATTTCTGAGTTTTGCCCCAAAATAAGGAGAATTACTGTCTTTTTGCCCCAACATATAGGGAATTTCTGCAATTTTACTCCAAAATACGGGGAATTTCTGCCTTTTTGCCTGAAAATAAGAAGAATGCATACCTTTTGGCTATAAATAGGGAAATTTCTGCAATTTTGCTCCAAAATAAGGGGAATTTCTGCTTTTTTGCCTCTAAATAAATTGAATTTCTGCATTTTTGCCTCAAAATATTAGGAATTTCTGCCTTTTTGCCCCTAAAAACGGAAAATTTCGGCCTTTTTTCCCTGAAAAAAGTGAAATTTCTGCAATTTTGCCCCAAAATAATTGAAATTTCTGCAATTTTGCCCCAAAATAAGGGGAATTTTGGGAATTTTGCCCCAAAATAAATGGAATTTCTGAATTTTGCCCCCAAATGAGGAGAATTTCTGTCGTTTTGCCCTAACATATAGGGAATTTCTGCCTTTTTGCCCCACAATTAGGGGAATTTCTGCAATTTTGCTCCAAAATATGGGGAATTTCTGCTTTTTTGCCTCTAAATAAGTGGAATTTCTGTCTTTTTCCCCCAAAACAAGAAATTTCTGTTTTTTTGCCCCAAAATAAGGAAAATTTCTGACTTATTACCTTGAAATAAATGAAATTTCTGCAATTTTGCCCCAAAATAAGGAAAACTTCTGCCATTTTGCCCCAAAATAAGGGGAATTTCAGCCTTTTTACATCAAAATAAGTGAAATTTCTGCAATTTTGCCCCAAAATAACGGAAATTTCTTCTTTTTTGCCCCAAAATAAGAAAAATTTCTGTAATTTTGTACCAAAATAAAAGAAATTTCTGCCTTTTTGCCCCAAAATAAAAAATTTCTGACTTATTACCCTAAAATAAGTGAAATTTCTGGAATTTTGCCACAAAATCAGGGCAATTTCTCCCTTTTTGCTCCCAAATAAAGAGAATTTCAGCCTTTTTACCTAAAAATAAGGGGAATTTCTGAATTTTTGCCCCAAAATATAGGAAATTTCTGCCTTCTTGCCCCAAAATAAGAAATTTTCTGCAATTTTGTACAAAAATAAAAGAAATTTCTCCCTTTTTGCCCCAAAACAAGAAAATTTCTGCTTTTTTCTTCTGAAATAAGTGAAATTTCTCCAATTTTGCCTTAAAATAAGTGATATTTCTGCAATTTTGCCCCAAAATAAGGGAAATTTATGGAATTTTGCCCCAAAATATGTGGAATATCTGAGTTTTGCCCCAAAATAAGGAGAATTTCTGTCTTTTTGCCCGAAAATGAGAAGAATGCATACCTTTTTGCCATGAAAAAGGGAAATTTCTTCATTTTTGCTCCAAAATAAGGGGAATTTCTGCTTTTTTGCCTCTAAATAAGTGGAATTTCTGTCTTTTTCCCCCAAAACAAAGGGAATTTCTGTCTTTTTTGCCCCAAAATAAAGAAAATTTCTGTAATTTTGCACCAAAATAAAAGAAATTTCTGCCTTTTTGCCCCCAAATAAGAAAATTTTTCCTTTTTTTCTGAAATAAGTGAAATTTCTGCAATTTTGCCCCAAAATAAGAGAAATTTCTGCCTTTTTGCCCCCAAATAAGGGAAATTTCAGCCTTTTTACCTCAAAATAAAGAAAATTTCTACATTTTTGCCCCAAAATATGGGAAATTTATGCCTTTTTGCCCCAAAATAAGAAAAATTTCTGCAATTTTGCACCAAAATAAAAGAAATTTCTGCCTTTTTGCCACAGAATAAGAAAAATTTCTCCAATTCTGTACCAAAATAAAAGAAATTTCTAAAATTTTGCTCCAAAATAAGGGAAATTTCTGATTTTTGCCCAGATATAAGGAGAATTTCTGTATTTTTGCCCCAAAATAAAGGGAATTTCTGCCTTTTTGCCCCAAAATTAGGGGAGTTTCTGCAATTTTGCTTCAAAATAATGGGAATTTCTGCCTCTTTTCCTGAAAATAAGGGGAACTTCTGCCAATTTGCCCCAAATAAAGGGAATTTCTGCATTTTTGCCCCAATATTAGGAGAATTTCTGCAATTTTGCTCCAAAATACAGGGAATTTCTGCCTTTTTGCCCGAAATTAAGGGGATTTTCTGCCTTTTTGCCCCCAAACAAGGGTAATTTCTGCAATTTTATCCCAAAATAAGGGGAATTTCTGCCTTTTTGCCCCCAAATAAGGGCAATTTCTGCCTTTATGCCCTGAAATATGTGACATGTCTTCAATTTTACCCCAAAATAAGGTGAATTTCTGCCTTTTTGCCCCAAAATAATGGGAATTTCTGCATTTTGCCAAAGATAAGAAAGATTTTTGTTTTTTTCTCTGAAATAAGTGAAATTTCTGCAATTTTGCCTTAAAATAAAAGAAATATCTTCAATTTTTTCCCATAATAAAAAAATTTTCTGCAATTTTGCCCCAAAATAAAGGGAATTTCTGTTTTTTGTCCCCAAATAAAGGCAATTTCTGCAATTTTGCCATAAAATAAGGGGAATTTCTGCCTTTTGCCCCAAAATAAGAAAATTTCTCATTTTTATTCTGAAATAAGTGAAATTTCTGCAATTTTGCTCCAAAATACGGGGAATCTCTGCCTTTTTGTCCGAAAATAAAAAGAATGCATACCTTTTTGCCATAAAAAAGGGAAATCTCTTAATTTTTACTCCAAAATAAGTGGAATTCCTGCTTTTTTGCCTCTAAATAAGTGGAATTTCTGTCTTTTTGCCCCAACATATAGGGAATTTCTGCCTTTTTGCCCCACAATTAGGGGAATTTCTGCAATTTTGCTCCAAAATACGGGGAATTTCTGCCTTTTTGCCCGAAAATAAGAAGAATGCATAACTTTTTGCCATAAAAAAGGGAAATTTCTTCATTTTTGCTCCAAAATAAGAGAAATTTCTGCTTTATTGCCTCTAAATAAGTGGAATTTCTGTCTTTTTCCCCCAAAACAAAGGGAATTTTTGTCCTTTTGGCCCCAAAGTAAGGAAAATTTCTGACTTATTACCCTGAAATAAGTGAAATTTCTGCAATTTTGCCCCAAAATAAGTGAAATTTCGGCAATTTTGGCCAAGAATAAGGGAAATTTCTGAAATTTTGCTCTAAAAGAAGTGGAATTTCTGAGTTTTGCCCCAAAATAAGGAGAATTACTGTCTTTTTGCCCCAACATATAGGGAATTTCTTCAATTTTACTCCAAAATACGGGGAATTTCTGCCTTTTTGCCTGAAAATAAGAAGAATGCATACCTTTTGGCTATAAAAAGGGAAATTTCTGCAATTTTGCTCCAAAATAAGGGGAATTTCTGCTTTTTTGCCTCTAAATAAATTGAATTTCTGCATTTTTGCCTCAAAATATTAGGAATTTCTGCCTTTTTGCCCCTAAAAACGGAAAATTTCGGCCTTTTTTCCCTGAAAAAAGTGAAATTTCTGCAATTTTGCCCCAAAATAATTGAAATTTCTGCAATTTTGCCCCAAAATAAGGGGAATTTTGGGAATTTTGCCCCAAAATAAATGGAATTTCTGAATTTTGCCCCCAAATGAGGAGAATTTCTGTCGTTTTGCCCTAACATATAGGGAATTTCTGCCTTTTTGCCCCACAATTAGGGGAATTTCTGCAATTTTGCTCCAAAATATGGGGAATTTCTGCTTTTTTGCCTCTAAATAAGTGGAATTTCTGTCTTTTTCCCCCAAAACAAGAAATTTCTGTTTTTTTGCCCCAAAATAAGGAAAATTTCTGACTTATTACCTTGAAATAAATGAAATTTCTGCAATTTTGCCCCAAAATAAGGAAAACTTCTGCCATTTTGCCCCAAAATAAGGGGAATTTCAGCCTTTTTACATCAAAATAAGTGAAATTTCTGCAATTTTGCCCCAAAATAACGGAAATTTCTTCTTTTTTGCCCCAAAATAAGAAAAATTTCTGTAATTTTGTACCAAAATAAAAGAAATTTCTGCCTTTTTGCCCCAAAATAAAAAATTTCTGACTTATTACCCTAAAATAAGTGAAATTTCTGGAATTTTGCCACAAAATCAGGGCAATTTCTCCCTTTTTGCTCCCAAATAAAGAGAATTTCAGCCTTTTTACCTAAAAATAAGGGGAATTTCTGAATTTTTGCCCCAAAATATAGGAAATTTCTGCCTTCTTGCCCCAAAATAAGAAATTTTCTGCAATTTTGTACAAAAATAAAAGAAATTTCTCCCTTTTTGCCCCAAAACAAGAAAATTTCTGCTTTTTTCTTCTGAAATAAGTGAAATTTCTCCAATTTTGCCTTAAAATAAGTGATATTTCTGCAATTTTGCCCCAAAATAAGGGAAATTTATGGAATTTTGCCCCAAAATATGTGGAATATCTGAGTTTTGCCCCAAAATAAGGAGAATTTCTGTCTTTTTGCCCCAACATATAGGGAATTTCTGCCTTTTTGCCCGAAAATGAGAAGAATGCATACCTTTTTGCCATGAAAAAGGGAAATTTCTTCATTTTTGCTCCAAAATAAGGGGAATTTCTGCTTTTTTGCCTCTAAATAAGTGGAATTTCTGTCTTTTTCCCCCAAAACAAAGGGAATTTCTGTCTTTTTTGCCCCAAAATAAAGAAAATTTCTGTAATTTTGCACCAAAATAAAAGAAATTTCTGCCTTTTTGCCCCCAAATAAGAAAATTTTTCCTTTTTTTCTGAAATAAGTGAAATTTCTGCAATTTTGCCCCAAAATAAGAGAAATTTCTGCCTTTTTGCCCCCAAATAAGGGAAATTTCAGCCTTTTTACCTCAAAATAAAGAAAATTTCTACATTTTTGCCCCAAAATATGGGAAATTTATGCCTTTTTGCCCCAAAATAAGAAAAATTTCTGCAATTTTGCACCAAAATAAAAGAAATTTCTGCCTTTTTGCCACAGAATAAGAAAAATTTCTCCAATTCTGTACCAAAATAAAAGAAATTTCTAAAATTTTGCTCCAAAATAAGGGAAATTTCTGATTTTTGCCCAGATATAAGGAGAATTTCTGTATTTTTGCCCCAAAATAAAGGGAATTTCTGCCTTTTTGCCCCAAAATTAGGGGAGTTTCTGCAATTTTGCTTCAAAATAATGGGAATTTCTGCCTCTTTTCCTGAAAATAAGGGGAACTTCTGCCAATTTGCCCCAAATAAAGGGAATTTCTGCATTTTTGCCCCAATATTAGGAGAATTTCTGCAATTTTGCTCCAAAATACAGGGAATTTCTGCCTTTTTGCCCGAAATTAAGGGGATTTTCTGCCTTTTTGCCCCCAAACAAGGGTAATTTCTGCAATTTTATCCCAAAATAAGGGGAATTTCTGCCTTTTTGCCCCCAAATAAGGGCAATTTCTGCCTTTATGCCCTGAAATATGTGACATGTCTTCAATTTTACCCCAAAATAAGGTGAATTTCTGCCTTTTTGCCCCAAAATAATGGGAATTTCTGCATTTTGCCAAAGATAAGAAAGATTTTTGTTTTTTTTCTCTGAAATAAGTGAAATTTCTGCAATTTTGCCTTAAAATAAAAGAAATATCTTCAATTTTTTCCCATAATAAAAAAATTTTCTGCAATTTTGCCCCAAAATAAAGGGAATTTCTGTTTTTTGTCCCCAAATAAAGGCAATTTCTGCAATTTTGCCATAAAATAAGGGGAATTTCTGCCTTTTGCCCCAAAATAAGAAAATTTCTCATTTTTATTCTGAAATAAGTGAAATTTCTGCAATTTTGCTCCAAAATACGGGGAATCTCTGCCTTTTTGTCCGAAAATAAAAAGAATGCATACCTTTTTGCCATAAAAAAGGGAAATCTCTTAATTTTTACTCCAAAATAAGTGGAATTCCTGCTTTTTTGCCTCTAAATACGTGGAATTTCTGTCTTTTTATCCCAAAACAAAGGGAATTTCTGTCTTTTTTGCCCCAAAATAAGGAAAATTTCTGACTTATTACCCTGAAATAAGTGAAATTTCTGCAATTTTGCCCCAAAATAAGGGAAATTTATGCCTTTTTGCCCCCAAATAAGGGGAATTTCAGCCTTTTTACCTCAAAATAAGAGGAATTTCTGCCTTTTTGCCCCAAAATAAGGAAAATTTCTGCCTTTATTTCCATGAAAAAAGTGAAATTTCTGCAATTTCGCCCCAAAATAAGTGAAATTTCTGCAATTTTGCCCCAAAATAAGGGAAATTTCTGGAATTTTGCCCCAAAATAAGTGGAATTTCTGAGTTTTGCCCCAAAATAAGGAGAATTTCTGTCTTTTTCCCCCAACATATAGGGAATTTCTGCCTTTTTGCCCCACAATTAGGGGAATTTCTGCAATTTTGCTCCAAAATACGGGGAATTTCTGCTTTTTAGCCCGAAAATTAGAGGAATGTATACCTTTTTCCACAAAAAAAGTAAAATTTCTTCATTTTTGCTCCAAAATAATAAGAATTTCTGCTTTTTAGCCTCTAAATAAGTGGAATATCAGTCTTTTTCCTTTAAAACAAAGAGAATTTCTGTTTTTTTGCTCCAAAATAAGGAAAATTTCTGACTTATTATTCTGAAATAAGTGAAATTTCTGCAATTTTGCCTCAAAATAAGGGAAATTTCTGCCTTTTTGCCCCCAAATAAGGGGAATTTCAGCGTTTTTACCTCAAAATAAGGGAAATTTCTGCTTTTTTGCCCCAAAATATGGGAGATTTCTGCCTTTTTGCCCCAAAATAAGAAACATTTCTGCAATTTTGTACCAAAATAAAAGAAATTTCTGCCTTTTTGCCCCAAAATAAAAAAATTTCTGCTTTTGTTCTCTGAAATAAGTGAAATTTCTTCAATTTTGCCTCAAAATAAGGGAAATTTCTGCCTTTTTGCTCCCAAATAAGGGGAATTTCAGCCTTTTTACCTAAAAATAAGAGGAATTTCTGCATTTTTGCCCCAAAATATGGGAGATTTCTGCCTTTTTGCCATAAAATAAGAAAAATTTCTGCAATTTTGTACCAAAATATTAGAAATTTCTGCCTTTTTGCACCAAAATAATAAAATTTCTGCTTTTTTTTCTGACATAAGTGAAATTTTTGCAATTTTGCCCCAAAATAAGTGAAATTTCTGCAATTTTGCCTCAAAATAAGGGAAATTTCTGGAATTTTGCGCCAAAATAAGTGGAATTTCTGAGTTTTGCCCCAAAATAATGAGAATTTCTGTTTTTTTGCCCCAACATATAGGGAATTTCTGCCTTTTTGCCCCACAATTAGGGGAATTTCTGCAATTTTGCTCCAAAATACGGGGAATTTCTGCCTTTTTGCCCGAAAATAAGAAGAATGCATAACTTTTTGCCATAAAAAAGGGAAATTTCTTCATTTTTGCTCCAAAATAAGAGAAATTTCTGCTTTTTTGCCTCTAAATAAGTGGAATTTCTGTCTTTTTCCCCCAAAACAAAGGGAATTTTTGTCCTTTTGGCCCCAAAGTAAGGAAAATTTCTGACTTATTACCCTGAAATAAGTGAAATTTCTGCAATTTTGCCCCAAAATAAGGGAAATTTCTGCCTTTTTGCCCCGAAATAAGGAAAATTTCAGCATTTTTGCCCCAAAATATGGGAAATTTATGCCTTTTTGCCCCAAAATAAGAAAAATTTCTGCAATTTTGTACCAAAAAAAAAGAAATTTCTGACTTTTTGCCCGAAAATAAGAAAATTTCTCCTTTATTTTCTGAAATAAGTGAAATTTCTGCAATTTTGCTCCAAAATAAGTGAAATTTCTTTTTTTGTGCCCCAAAATAAGGGGAATTTCAGCCTTTTTACCTCAAAATAAGGGGAATTTCTGCATTTTTGTTCCAAAATATGGGAAATTTCTTCCTTTTTGCCACAAAATAAGAAAAATTTCTGCAATTCTGTACCAAAATAAAAGAAATTTCTAAAATTTTGCCCCAAAATAAGGGATATTTTTGATTTTTGCCCCAAAATAAGGGGAATTTCTGCCTTTTTGCCCCAAAATAAAGAAAATTACTGCATGTTTTACCCCAAAATTAGGTAAATTTCTGCAATTTTGCTCTAAAATACGGGGATTTTCTGCCTTTTTCTCCGAAAATAAAGGGAATTTCTGCCAATTTGCCGCGAAATAAGTGAAATTTCTGCAGTTTTACTCCAAAATAAAGGGACGTTCTGCGTTTTTGCCCCAAAATTAGGGGAATTTCTGCAATTTTGCTCCAAATTACGGGGAATTTCTGCCTTTTTTCCCCATAATTAGGGGAATTTCTGCAATTTTGCTCGAAAATAAAAAGAATGTATACCTTTTTGCCATAAAAAAGGTTAATTTCTTCATTTTTTACCCCAAAATAAGGGGATTTTCCGCCTTTTTGACTCAAAATAAGTGCAATTTCTGACTTTTCCACAAAAATAAACGGAATTTCTGTCTTTTTCCTTTAAAATAAGGGGAATTTCTAACTTTTTGCCCCAAAATAAGGGGAATTTCAGCCTTTTTACCTCAAAATAAGGGGAATTTCTGCATTTTTGTCGAAAAATATGGGAAATTTCTGCATTTTTGCCCAAATTAAGAAAAATTTCTGCAATTTTGTACCAAAATAAATGAAATTTCTGCCTTTTTGCCCCAAAATATGAAAATTTGTGCTTTTTTTCTTTGAAATAAGTGAAATTTCTGCAATTTTGCTCCAAAATAAGGGAAATTTCTGAAATTTTGCCCCAAAATAAGTGGAATTTCTGAGTTTTGCCCCAAAATAAGGAGAATTTCTTTCTTTTTGCCCCAACATATAGGGGATTTCTGCCTTTTTGCCCCACAATTAGGGGAATTTCTGCAATCTTGCTCCAAAATACAAAGAATTTCTGCCTTTTTGCCCGAAAATAAGAAGAATGCATACCTTTTTGCCATAAGAAATAGAAATTTCTTCATTTTTGCTTCAACATAAGGGGAATATCTGCTTTTTTGCCTCTAAATAAGTGGAATTTCAGCCATTGTGCCCCAAAACAAAGGGAATTTCTGTCTTTTTTGCCTCAAAATAAGGAAAATTTCTGACTTATTACCCTGAAATAAGTGAAATTTCTGCAATTTTGCCCCAAAATAAGAGAAATTTCTGCCTTTTTGCCCCCAAATAAGGGGAATTTCAGCCTTTTTACCTCAAAATAAGAAGAATTTCTGCATTTTTGCCCCAAAATATGGGAAATTTCTGCATTTTTGCCACAAAATAAGAAAAATTTCTGCAATTCTGTACCAAAATAAAAGAAATTTCTAAAATTTTGCTCCAAAATTAGGGAAATTTCTGATTTTTGCCCCGATATAAGGAGAATTTCTGTATTTTTGCCCTAAAATAAAGGGAATTTCTGCCTTTTTGCCCCAAAATTAGGGGAGTTTCTGCAATTTTGCTTCAAAATACAGGAATTTCTGCTTCTTTTCCCCAAAATAAGAAGAACTTCTGCCGATTTGCCCCAAATAAAGGAAATTTCTGCATTTTTGCCCCAATATTAGGGGAATTTCTGCAATTTTGCTCCAAAATACGGGGAATTTCTGCCTTTTTGCTCGAAATTAAGGGGATTTTTTGCCTTTTTGCCCCCAAACAAGGGAAATTTCTGCAATTTTATCCCAAAATAAGGGGAATTTCTGCCTTTTTGCCCCCAAATAAGGGGAATTTCTGCCTATTTGCCCTGAAATATGTGACATGTCTTCAATTTTACCCAAAAATAAGGTGAATTTCTGCCTTTTTGTCCCAAAATAATGGGAATTTCTGCATTTTGCCCTAAAATAAGAAAAATTTTTGCTATTTTTCCCTGAAATAAGTGAAATTTCTGCAATTTTGCATTAAAATAAAAAAAATATCTGCAATTTTTCCCCATAATAAAGGAATTTTCTGCAATTTTGCCCCAAAATAAAGGGAATTTCTGTTTTTTGTCCCCAAATATGGAAAATTTCTGCAATTTTGCCCTAAAATAAGGGGAATTTCTGCCTTTTGCCCCAAAATAAGAAAATTTCTCCTTTTTTTTCTGAAATAAGTAAAATTTCTGCAATTTTGCTCCAAAATATGGGGAATTTCTGCCTTTTTTCCCGAAAATAAAAAGAATGCATACCTTTTTGCCATAAAAAAGGGAAATTTCTTAATTTTTGCTTCAAAATAATGGGAATTTCTGCTTTTTTGCCTCTATATAAGTGGAATTTCTGTCTTTTTCCCACAAAACAAAGGGAATTTCTTTCTTTTTTGCCCCAAAATAAGGAAAATTTCTGACTTATTACCCTGAAATAAGTAAAATTTCTGCAATTTAGCCCCAAAATAAGGAAAATTTCTGCCTTTTTGCCCCCAAATAAGGGGAATTTCAGCCTTTTTACCTCAAAATAAGGGGAATTTTTGCATTTTTGCCCCAAAATATGGAAAATTTATGAATTTTTGCCCCAAAATAAGAAAAATTTCTGCAATTTTGTACCAAAATAAAAGAAATTTCTGCATTTTGCCCCAAAATAAGAAAATTTCTCCTTTATTTTCTGAAATAAGTGAAATTTCTGCAATTTTGCCCCAAAATAAATGAAATTTCTTCCTTTTTTCCCCAAAATAAGGGGAATTTCAGCCTTTTTACCTCAAAATAAGGGCAATTTCTGCATTTCTGTTCCAAAATATGGGAATTTTCTGCCTTTTTGTCACCAAATAAGAAAAATTTCTGCAATTCTGTACCAAAATAAAAGAAATTTCTAAAATTTTGCCCCAAAATAAAGGAAATTTTTGATTTTTGTCCCGAAATAAGGAGAATTTCTGTATTTTTGCCCCAAAATAAAGGGAATTTCTGCCTTTTTGCCCCAATATTAGGGGAATTTCTGCAATTTTTCTCCAAAATACGGGGAATTTCTGCCTTTTTGCCCAAAATTAAGAAGATTTTCTGCCTTTTTGCCCCCAAACAAGGGGAATTTCTGCAATTTTATAGAAAATAAGGGGAATTTCAGCCTTTTTGCCCCAAAAAAGGGGAATTTCTGCCTTTTTGCCCTGAAATATGTGAAATGTCTGCAATTTTACCCCAAAATAAGGTGAATTTCTGCTATTGTGCCCCAAAATAATGGGAATTTCTGCATTTTGCCCTAAAATAAGATAAATTTTTGCTTTTTATCTCTGAAATAAGTGAAATTTCTGCAATTTTGCCTTAAAATAAAAGAAATATCTGCAATTTTCCCCCATAATAAAGGTATTTTCTGCAATTTTGCCACAAAATAAAGGGAATTTCTGTTTTTTGTTACAAAATAAGGGAAATTTCTGCAATTTTGCCCTAAAATAAGGGGAATTTCTGCCTTTTGCCCCAAAATAAGAAAATTTCTCCTTTTTTTCTGAAATAAGTGAAATTTCTGCAATTTTGCCCCAAAATAAGTATAATTTCTGAATTTTGCCCTAAAATAAGGAGAATTTCTGTCTTTTTGACCCAACATATTGGGAATTTTTGCCTTTTTGCCCCAACATATAGGGAATTTCTGCATTTTTGCCCCACAATTAGGGGAATTTCTGCAATTTTGCTCCAAAATACGGGTAATTTTTGCAATTTTGCCCCAAAATAAGTGGAATTTCTGCAATTTTGCCCCAAAGTAAGGGAAATTTCTGGAATTTTGCCCCAAAATAAGTGGAATTTCTGAGTTTTGCCCCAAAATAAGGAGTATTTCTGTCTTTTTGCCCCAACATATTGGGAATTTTTGCCTTTTTGCCCCAACATATAGGGAATTTCTGCCTTTTTGCCCCACAATAAGGGGAATTTCTGCAATTTTGCTCCAAAATACGGGGAATTTCTGCCTTTTTGCCCGAAAATAACAAGAATGCATAACTTTTTGCCATAAAATAGCGAAATTTCTTCATTTTTGCTTCAAAATAATGGGAATTTCTGCTTTTTTGCCTCTAAATAAGTGGAATTTCTGTCCTTTTCCCCCAAAACAAAGGGAATTTCTGTCTTTTTTGCTCCAAAATAAGGTAAATTTCTGACTTATTACCCTGAAATAAGTGAAATTTCTCCAATTTTGCCCCAAAATAAAAAAAATTTCTGCCTTTTGCCCCCAAATAAGGGAAATTTCAGCCTTTTTACCTCAAAATAAGGGGAATTTCTGCATTTTTGCCACAAAATAAAAGAAATTTCTGTTTTTTTGCCCCAAAATAAGGAAAATTTCTGCCTTTTTTCTCTGACATAAGTGAAATTTCTGCAATTTTGCCCCAAAATAAGTGAAATTTCTGCAATTTTGCTACAAAATTAGGGAAATTTCTGGAATTTTGCCCCAAAATAAGTGGAATTTCTGAGTTTTGCCCCAAAATAAGGAGAATTTCTGTCTTTTTGCCCTAACATATAGGGAATTTCTGCTTTTTTGCCCCACAATTAAGAGAATTTCTGCAATTTTGCTCCATAATACAAGGAATTTCTGCTTTTTAGCCCAAAAATAAGTGGAATGTATACCTTTTGCCACAAAAAAGGGAAATTTCTTCATTTTTACTCCAAAATAAAAGGAATTTCTGCTTTTTTGCCTCTAAAAAAGTGGAATTTCTGTGTTTTTCCCCCAAAACAAAGGGAATTTCTGTCTTTTTTGCCCCAAAATAAGGAAAATTTCTGACTTATTACAATGAAATAAGTGAAATTTCTGCAATTTTGCCTCAAAATTAGGGAAATTTTTGCTTTTTTCCCCCAAATAAGAGAAATTTCAGCCTTTTTACCTCAAAATAAGAGGAATTTCAGCATTTTTCCCCTAAATATGGGAGATTTCTGCCTTTTGCCCCAAAATAAGAAAAATTTCTGCAATTTTGTACCAAAATAAAAGAAATTTCTGCCTTTTTGCACCAAAATAGGAAAATTTCTGAATTTTTTTCTGAAATAAGTGAAATTTCTGCAATTTTGCCCCAAAATAAGGGAAATTTCTGGAATTTTGCCCCAAAATAAGTGGAATTTCTGAGTTTTGCCCCAAAATAAGGAGAATTTCTGTCTTTTTGCCCCAACATATAGGGAATTTCTGCCTTTTTGCCCCACAATTAGAGGAATTTCTGCAATTCTGTACCAAAATAAAAGAAATTTCTAAAATTTTGCCCCAAAATAAAAGAAATTTCTCATTTTTGCCTCGAAAAAATGAGAATTTCTGTATTTTTGCTCCAAAATTAGGGGAGTTTCTGCAATTTTGTTCAAAATACAGGGAATTTCTGCCTCTTTTCCCAAAAATAAGGGGAACTTCTGCCGATTTGCCCCAAATAAAGGGAATTTCTGCATTTTTGCCCCAATATTAGGGGAATTTCTGCAATTTTGCTCCAAAATACGGGGAATTTCTGCTTTATTGCCCGAAATTATGGGGATTTTCTGCATTTTGCCCCCAAACAAGGGACATTTCTGCAATTTTATCCCAAAATAAGGGGAATATCTGCCTTTTTGCCCCCAAATAAGGGGAATTTATGTCTTTTTGCCCCCAAAATAATGGGAATTTCTGCATTTTGCCCTAAAATAAGAAAAATTTTTGCTTTTTTTCTCCGAAATAAGTGAAATTTCTGCAATTTTGTCTCAAAATCAGGGAAATTTTTGCCTTTTTGCTTCCAAATAATGGGAATTTCAGCCTTTTTACCTCAAAATAAGAGGAATTTCTGCATTTTGCCCCAATATATGGGAGATTTCTGCATTTTTGCCCCACAATAAGAAAAATTTCTGCAATTTTGTACCAAAATAAAAGAAATTTCTGCCTTTTTGCACCAAAATAAATAAATTCTGCTTTTTTTACGAAATAAGAGAAATATCTGCAATTTGGCCCCAAAATAAGTGAAATTTCTGCAATTTTGCCCCAAAATAAGGGAAATTTCTGGCATTTTGCCCCAAAATAAGTGGAATTTCTGAGTTTTGCCCCAAAATAAGGAGAATTTCTGTCTTTTTGCCCCAACATATAGGAAATTTCTGCCTTTTTGCCCCACAATTAGGGGAATTTCTGCAATTTTTCTCCAAAATACAGGGAATTTCTGCCTTTTTGCCCGAAAATAAGAAGAATGTATACCTTTTTGCCATAAAGAAGGGAAATTTTTTCATTTTTGCTCCAAAATAAGGGGAATTTCTGCCTTTTTGCCCTGAAATATGTGAAATGTCTGCAATTTCACCCCAAAATAAGGTGAATTTCTGCCATTGTGCCCCAAAATAATGGGAATTTCTGCTTTTTGCCCTAAAATAAGAAAAAGTTTTGCTTTTTTTCTCTGAAATAAGTGAAATTTCTGCAATTTATCCTTAAAATAAAAGAAATATCTGCAATTTTTCCCCATAATAAAGGTATTTTCTGTAATATTGCCCCAAAATAAAGAGAATTTCTGTTTTTTGTCACAAAATAAGGGAAATTTCTGCAATTTTGCCCTAAAATAAGGAGAATTTCTGCCTTTTGCCCCAAAATAAGAAAATTTCTCGTTTTTTTTCTGAAATAAGTGAAATTTCTGCAATTTTGCCCAAAAATAAGTGAAATTTCTGAATTTTGCCCCAAAATAAGGAGAATTTCTGTCTTTTTGCCACAACATATAGGGAATTTTTGCCTTTTTGCACACAATTAGGGAAATTTCTGCAATTTTGCTCCAAAATACGGTGAATTTCTGCCTTTTTGTCTGAAAATAAGAAGAATGCATACCTTTTTTCCATAAAAAAGGAAAATTTCTTCATTTTTGCTCCAAAATAAGAAGAATTTCTGCTTTTTTGCCTCTAAATAAGTTGAATTTCTCTCTTTTTCCCCCAAAGCAAAGGGAATTTCTGTCTTTTTTGCCCCAAAATAAGAAAAATTTCTGCCTTTTTTCCCTGAAATAAGTGATATTTCTGCAATTTTGCCCCAAAATAAGTAAAATTTCTGCAATTTTGCCCCAAAATAAGGGAAATATCTGGAATTTTGCCCCAAAATAAGTAGAATTTCTGAGTTTTGCCCCAAAATAAAAAGAATTTCTTTCCTTTTGCCCTAACATATAGAGAATTTCTGCATTTTTGCCCCACAATTAGGGGAATTTTTGCAATTTTGCTCCAAAATACGGGGAATTTCTGCTTTTTAGCCTGAAAATAAGGGGAATGTATACCTTTTGCCACAAAAAAGGGAAATTTCTTCATTTTTGCTCCAAAATAAGGGGAATTTCTGCTTTTTTGCCTCTAAATAAGTGGAATTTCTGTCTTTTTCCCCCAAAACAAATGGGATTTCTGTCTTTTTTGCCCCAAATAAGGAAAATTTCTTACTTATTACCCTGAAATAAGTGAAATTTCTGCAATTTTGCCCCAAAATAGGGGAAATTTCTGCTTTTTTGTTCCCAAATAAGGGGAATTTCAGCCTTTTTACCTCAAAATAAGGGGAATTTCTGCATTATTACCACAAAATATTAGGAATTTCTGCATTTTTGCCCCAAAATAAGGAAAATTTCTGCCTTTTTACCATGAAATAAGTGAAATTTCTGCAATTTTGCCCCAAAATAAGTGAAATTTCTGCAATTTTGCCCCAAAATAAAGAAAATTTCTGGAATTTTGCCCCAAAATAAGTGGAATTTCTGAGTTTTGCCCCAAAATAAGGAGAATTTCTGTCTTTTTGCCCCAACATATAGGGAATTTCTGTCTTTTTGCCCCACAATTAGAAGAATTTCTGCAATTTTGCTCCAAAATACGGGGAATTTCTGCCTTTTTGCCCGAAAATAAGAAGAATGCATACCTTTTTGCCATAAAAAAAAGGAAATTTCTTCATTTTTGCTTCAAAATAAGGGGAATTTCTGCTTTTTTGCCTCTAAATAAGTGGAATTTCTGTCTTTTCCTTCAAAACAAAGAGAATTTCTGTTATTTTGGCCCCAAAATAAGTAAAATTTCTGACTTATTACGCTGAAATAAGTGAAATTTCTCCAATTTCGCCCCAAAATAAAGGAAATTTCTGCCTTTTTGCCATTAAATAAGGGAAATTTCAGCCTTTTTACCTCAAAAGAAGGGGAATTTCTGCATTTTTGCCACGAAATAAAAGAAATTTCTGTTTTTTTGCCCCAAAATAAGAAAAATTTCTGCCTTTTTTCCCTGAAATAAGTGAAATTTCTGCAATTTTGCCCCAAAATAAGTGAAATTTCTGCAATTTTGCCCCAAAATAAGGGAAATTTCTGGAATTTTGCCCCAAAATAAGTGGAATTTCTGAGTTTTGCCCCAAAATAAGGAGAATTTCTGTCTTTTTGCCCCAACATATAGGGAATTTCTGCCTTTTTGCCCCACAATTAGGGGAATTTCTGCAATTTTGCTCAAAAATACGGGGAATTTCTGCTTTTTAGCCCAAAAATAAGTGGAATGTATACCTTTTGCCACAAAAAACGGAAATTTCTTCATTTTTACTCCAAAATAAAAGGAATTTCTGCTTTTTTGCCTCTAAAATAGTGGAATTTCTGTCTTTTTCCCCCAAAACAAAGGGAATTTCTGTCTTTTTTGCCCCATAATAAGGAAAATTTCTGACTTATTACAATGAAATAAGTGAAATTTCTGCAATTTTGCCTCAAAATAAGGGAAATTTCTGCTTTTTTGCCCCCAAATAATGGGAATTTCAGCCTTTTTACCTCAAAATAAGGGGAATTTCTGCATTTTTGCCCCAAAATATGGGAGATTTCTGCCTTTTTGCCCCAAAATGAGAAAAATTTCTGCAATTTTGTACCAAAATCAAAGAAATTTCTGCCTTTTTGCACCAAAATAGGAAAATTTTTGAATTTTTTTTAAATAAGTGAAATTTCTGCAATTTTGCTTCAAAATAAGTGAAATTTCTGCAATTTTGCCCCAAAATAAGGGAAATTTCTGGAATTTTGCCCCAAAATAAGTGGAATTTCTGAGTTTTGCCCCAAAATAAGGAGAATTTCTGTCTTTTTGCCCCAACATATAGGGAATTTCTGCCTTTTTGCCCCACAATTAGGGGAATTTCTGCAATTTTGCTCCAAAATACGGGGAATTTCTGCTTTTTAGCCCAAAAATAAGTGGAATGTATACCTTTTGCCACAAAAAAATGGAAATTTCTTCATTTTTACTCCAAAATAAAAGAAATTTCTGCTTTTTTGCCTCTAAAATAGTGGAATTTCTGTCTTTTTCCCCCAAAACAAAGGGAATTTCTGTCTTTTTTGCCCCAAAATAAGGAAAATTTCTGACTTATTACCCTGAAAGAAGTGAAATTTCTGCAATTTTGCCCCATAATAAGTGGAATTTCTGAGTTTTGCCCCAAAATAAGGAGAATTTCTGTCTTTTTGCCTCAACATACAGGGAATTTCTGCCTTTTCGCCCCACAATTAGGGGAATTTCTGCAATTTTGCTCCAAAATACGGGGAATTTCTGCCTTTTTGCCCGAAAATATAAAGAATGCATACCTTTTTGCTATAAAAAAGGGAAATTTCTTCATTTTTGCTCCAAAATAAGGGGAATTTATGCTTTTTTGCCTCTAAATAAGTGGAATTTCTGTCTTTTCCCCCCAAAACAAAGGAAATTTCTGTCATTTGGCCCCAAAATAAGGAAAATTTCTGACTTATTACCCTGAAATAAGTAAAATTTCTGCAATTTTGCCCCAAAGTAAGGGAAATTTCTGCCTTTTTGCCCCCAATGAAGGGGAATTTCAGCATTTTTACCTCAAAATAAGGGGAATTTCTGCCTTTTTCCCACAAAATATTAGGAATTTCTGCCTTTTTGCACCAAAATAAGGAAAATTTCTGCTTTTTTTCTCTGAAATAAGTGAAATTTCTGCAATTTTGCCCCAAAATAAGTGAAATTTCTGCAATTTTGCCCCTAAATAAGGGAAATTTCTGGAATTTTGACCCAAAATAAGTGGAATTTCTGAGTTTTGCCCCAAAATAAGGAGAATTTCTCTCTTTTTGTCCTAAAAATATAGGGAATTTCTGCATTTTTGCCCCACATTTAGGGGAATTTCTGCAATTTTGCTCCAAAATACGGGGAATTTCTGCCTTTTTGCACGAATATATAAAAAATGCATACCTTTTTGCCATAAAAAGGGAAATTTCTTCATTTTTGCTCCAAAATAAGGGGAATTTCTTCAATTTTGCTCCAAAATACGGGGAATTTCTTCTTTTTAGCCCGAAAATAAGGGGAATGTATACCTTTTGCCACAAAAAAGATAAATTTCTTCATTTTTGCTTCAAAATAAGAAGAATTTCTGCTTTTTTGCCTCTAAATAAGTGGAATTTCTGTCTTTTTCCCCCAAACCAAGGAAATTTCTGTTTTTTGCCCCAAAATAAGGAAAATTTCTGACTTATTACCCTGAAATAAGTGAAATTTCTGCAATTTTGCCTCAAAATAAGAGAAATTTCTGCCTTTTTGCCCCCAAATAAGGGGAATTTCAGCCTTTTTACCTCAAAATAAGAGGAATTTATGCATTTTTGCCCCAAAATATAAGAGATTTATGCCTTATTGCCCCCAAATAAGAAAAATTTCTGCAATTTTGTACCAAAATAAAAGAAATTTCTGCCTTTTGCATCAAAATAAGAAAATTTCTGCTTTTTTTTCTGAAATAAGTGAAATTTCTGAAATTTTGCCCCAAAATAAGTGAAATTTCTGCAATTTTGCCCCAAAATAAGTGATATTTCTGGAATTTTGCCCCAAAATAAGTGGAATTTCTGAGTTTTGCCCCAAAATAAAGAGAATTTCTGTCTTTTTGCCCCAACATATAGGGAATTTCTGACTTTTTGCCCCACAATTAGGGGAATTAATGCAATTTTGCTCCAAAATACGGGGAATTTCTGCTTTTTAGCCTGAAAATAAGGGGAATGTATACCTTTTGCCACAAAAAAGGGAAATTTCTTCATTTTTGCACCAAAATAAGGGAAATTTCTGCTTTTTTGCTTCTAAATAAGTGGAATTTCTGTCTTTTTTTCTCAAAACAAAGGGAATTTCTGTCTTTTTTGCCCGAAATAAGGAAAATTTCTGACTTATTACCCTGAAATAAGTGAAATTTCTGCAATTTTGCCCCAGAATAAGGAAAATTTCTGCTTTTCGCCCCCAAATAAGGGGAATTTCTGCCTTTTTACCTCAAAATAAGGGGAATTTTTGCATTTTTACCACAAAATATTTGGAATCTCTGCATTTTTGCCCAAAAATAAGGAAAATTTCTGCCTTTTCACTATGAAATAAGTGAAATTTCTGCAATTTTGCCCCAAGATAAGTGAAATTTCTGCAATTTTGCTACAAAATTAGGGAAATTTCTGGAATTTTGCCCCAAAATAAGTGGAATTTCTGAGTTTTGCCCCAAAATAAGGAGAATTTCTGTCTTTTTGCCCTAACATATAGGGAATTTCTGCCTTTTTGCCCCACAATTAGGGGAATTTCTGCAATTTTGCTCCAAAATACGGGTAATTTCTGCTTTCTAGCCCAAATATAAGTGGAATGTATACCTTTTGCCACAAAAAAGGGAAATTTCTTCATTTTTACTCCAAAATAAAAGGAATTTCTGCTTTTTTGCCTCTAAAAAAGTGGAATTTCTGTCTTTTTCCCCCAAAACAAAGGGAATTTTTGTCTTTTTTGCCCCAAAATAAGGAAAATTTCTGACTTATTACACTGAAATAAGTGAAATTTCTGCAATTTTGCCTCAAAATAAGGGAAATTTCTGCCTTTTTGCCCCCAAATAAGGGAAATTTCGCCTTTTTTCCTCAAAATAAGAGGAATTTCTGCATTTTTGCCCCAATATATAGTGATTTCTGCCTTTTTGCCCCAAAAAAAGAAAAATTTCTGCAATTTTGTATCAAAATAAAAAAAATTTCTGCCTTTTTGCACCAAAATAGGAAAATTTCTGAATTTTTTTCTTAAATAAGTTAAATTTCTGCAATTTTGCCCCAAAATAAGTGAAATTTCTGCAATTTTGCCCCCAAATAAGGGAAATTTCTGGAATTTTGCACCAAAATAAGTGGAATTTCTGAGTTTTGCCCCAAAATAAGGAGAATTTCTGTCTTTTTGCCCCAAAATATAGGGAATTTCTCCCTTCTTGCCCCACCATTAGGGGAATTTCTGCAATTTTGCTTCAAAATACGGGGAATTTCTGCCTTTTTGCCCGAAAGTAAGAAGAATGCATACCTTTTTGCCATAAAAAAGGGAAATTTCTTCAGTTTTGCTCCAAAATAAGGGGAATTTCTGCTTTTGTGCCTCTAAATAAGTGGAATTTCTGTCTTTTTCCCCCAAAACAAAGAGAATTTCTGTCTTTTTTGCCCCAAAGTAAAAACAATTTCTGACTTATTACAATGAAATAAGTGAAATTTCTGCAATTTTGCCCCAAAATAAGGGAAATTTCTGCCTTTTTGCCCCCAAATAAGGGGAATTTCAGCCTTTTTACCTCAAAATAAGAAAAATTTCTGCATTTTTGCCCCAAAATATGGGAGATTTCTGCCTTTTCGCCCCAAAATAAGAAAAATTTCTGCAATTTTGTACCAAAATAAAAGAAATTTCTGCCTTTTTGCACCAAAATAAATAAATTCTGCTTTTTTTTCTGAAATAAGTGAAATTTCTGCAATTTTGCGCCAAAATAAGTGAAATTTCTGCAATTTTGCCCTAAAATAAGGGAAATTTCTGGAATTTTGCCCCAAAATAAGTGGAATTTCTGAGTTTTGCCCCGAAATAAGGAGAATTTCTGTCTTTTTGCCCCAACATATAGGGAATTTCTGCCTTTTTGCCCCACAATTAGGGGAATTTCTGCAATTTTGCTCCAAAATACGGGGAATTTCTGCCTTTTTGCCCGAAAATAAAAAGAATGCATAGCTTTTTGTCATAAAAAAGGGAAATTTCTTTATTTTTGCTCCAAAATAAGGGGAATTTCTGCAATTTTGATCCAAAATACGGGGAATTTCTGCTTTTTAGCCCGAAAATAAGCGGAATGTATACCTTTTGCCACAAAAAAGTTAAATTTCTTCATTTTTGCTCCAATAAAGAAAAATTTCTGCTTTTTTGCCTCTAAATAAGTGGAATTTCTGTCTTTTTCCCCCAAAACAAAGGGAATTTCTGTTTTTTGCCCCAAAGTAAGATGAATTTCTGACTTATTACCCTGAAATATGTGAAATTTCTGCAATTTTGCCTCAAAATAAGGGAAATTTCTGTCTTTTTGCCCCCAAATAAGGGAAATTTCAGCCTTTTTACCTCAAAATAAGAGGAATTTATGCATTTTTGCCCCAAAATATAGGGGATTTCTGCTTTTTGCCCCCAAATAAGAAAAATTTCTGCAATTTTGTACCAAAATAAAAGAAATTTCTGCCTTTTTGCACCAAAATAAGAAAATTTCTGCTTTTTTTCTGAAATAATTGAAATTTCTGCAATTTTGCCAAAATAAGTGAAATTTCTGCAATTTTGCCCCAAAATAAGTGAAATTTCTGGAATTTTGTCCCAAAATAAGTGGAATTTCTGAGTTTTGCCCCCAAAAAAAAAGAATTTCTGTCTTTTTGCCCCACAATTAGGGGAATTTCTGCAATTTTGCTCCAAAATACGGGGAATTTCTGCTTTTTAGCCTGAAAATAAGAAGAATGCATACCTTTTGCCACAAAAAAAAATTCTTCTTTTTGCTCCAAAATAAGGGGAATTTCTGCTTTTTTGCTTCTAAATAAGTGGAATTTCTGACTTTTTCCCCCAAAACAAAAGGAATTTCTGTCTTTTTTGCCCCAAATAAGGAAAATTTCTGACTTATTACCCTGAAATAAGTGAAATTTCTTCAATTTTCCCCCCAAATAAGGGAAATTTCTGCCTTTTTATCACAAAATAAGGGGAATTTTTGCATTTTTGCCACAAAATATTTGGAATTTCTTCATTTTTGGCCCAAAATGAGGAAAATTTTTGCCTTTTTACCATGAAATAAGTGAAATTTCTGCAATTTTGCCCCAAAATAATTGAAATTTCGGCAATTTTGCCACAAAATAAGGAAATTTCTGGAATTTTGCCCCAAAATAAGGGGAATTTCTGAGTTTTGCCCCAAAATAAGGAGAATTTCTGTCTTTTTGCCCTAACATATAGGGAATTTCTGCATTTTGCCCCACAATTAGGGGAATTTCTGCAATTTTGCTCCAAAATACGGGGAATTTCAGCTTTTTAGCCCAAAAATAAGTGGAATGTATACATTTTGCCCCAAAAAAGGGAAATTTCTTCATTTTTACTCCAAAATAAGGGGAATTTCTGCTTTTTTGCCTCTAAAAAAGTGGAATTTCTGTCTTTTTCCCCCAAAACAAAGGGAATTTCTGTGTTTTTTGCCCCAAAAAAAGGAAAATTTCTGACTTATTACTCTGAAATAAGTGAAATTTTTGCAATTTTGCCTCAAAATAAAGAAAATTTCTGCCTTTTTGCCCCCAAATAAGGGAAATTTCAGCCTTTTTACCTCAAAATAAGAGGAATTTCTGCTTTTTTGCCCCAAAATATGGGGATTTCTGCCTTTTTGCCCCAAAATAAGAAAAATTTCTGCAATTTTGTACCAAAATAAAAGAAATTTCTGCCTTTTTGCACCAAAATAGGAAAATTTCTGAATTTTTTTCTGAAATAAGTTAAATTTCTGCAATTTTGCCCCAAAATAAGTGAAATTTCTGCAATTTTGCCCCAAAATAAGGGAAATTTCTGGAATTTTGCACCAAAATAAGTGGAATTTCTGAGTTTTTCCCCAAAATAAGGAGAATTTCTGTCTTTTTGCCCCAACATATAGGGAATTTCTCCCTTTTTGCCCCACAATTAGGGGAATTTCTGCAATTTTGCTCCAAAATACGGGGAATTTCAGCTTTTTAGCCCAAAAATAAGTGGAATGTATACATTTTGCCACAAAAAAGGGAAATTTCTTCATTTTTACTCCAAAATAAAAGGAATTTCTGCTTTTTTGCCTCTAAAAAAGTGGAATTTCTGTCTTTTTCCCACAAAACAAAGGGAATTTCTGTGTTTTTTGCCCCAAAAAGAAAATTTCTGACTTATTACTCTGAAATAAGTGAAATTTCTGCAATTTTGCCTCAAAATAAAGAAAATTTCTGCCTTTTTGCCCCCAAATAAGGGAAATTTCAGCCTTTTTACCTCAAAATAAAAGGAATTTTTGCTTTTTTGCCCCAAAATATGGGGATTTCTGCCTTTTTGCCCCAAAATAAGAAAAATTTCTGCAATTTTGTACCAAAATAAAAGAAATTTTTGCCTTTTTGCACCAAAATAGGAAAATTTCTGAATTTTTTTCTGAAATAAGTTAAATTTCTGCAATTCTGCCCCAAAATAAGTGATATTTCTGCAATTTTTCCCCAAAATAAGGAAAATTTCTGCTTTTTTGCTTCTAAATAAGTGGAATTTCTGTCTTTTTTTCTCAAATCAAAGGGAATTTCTGTCTT
Organism: Micromys minutus; assembly: GCF_963924665.1. Classification (NCBI taxonomy): domain Eukaryota; kingdom Metazoa; phylum Chordata; class Mammalia; order Rodentia; family Muridae; genus Micromys; species Micromys minutus. The sequence continues at coordinate 638,370 of NW_027667456.1, forward strand.
TTTTGCCCGAAATAAGGAAAATTTCTGACTTATTACCCTGAAATAAGTGAAATTTCTGCAATTTTGCCCCAGAATAAGGAAAATTTCTGCTTTTCGCCCCCAAATAAGGGGAATTTCTGCCTTTTTACCTCAAAATAAGGGGAATTTTTGCATTTTTACCACAAAATATTTGGAATCTCTGCATTTTTGCCCAAAAATAAGGAAAATTTCTGCCTTTTCACTATGAAATAAGTGAAATTTCTGCAATTTTGCCCCAAGATAAGTGAAATTTCTGCAATTTTGCTACAAAATTAGGGAAATTTCTGGAATTTTGCCCCAAAATAAGTGGAATTTCTGAGTTTTGCCCCAAAATAAGGAGAATTTCTGTCTTTTTGCCCTAACATATAGGGAATTTCTGCCTTTTTGCCCCACAATTAGGGGAATTTCTGCAATTTTGCTCCAAAATACGGGTAATTTCTGCTTTCTAGCCCAAATACAAGTGGAATGTATACCTTTTGCCACAAAAAAGGGAAATTTCTTCATTTTTACTCCAAAATAAAAGGAATTTCTGCTTTTCTTGCCTCTAAAAAAGTGGAATTTCTGTCTTTTTCCCCCAAAACAAAGGGAATTTTTGTCTTTTTTGCCCCAAAATAAGGAAAATTTCTGACTTATTACACTGAAATAAGTGAAATTTCTGCAATTTTGCCTCAAAATAAGGGAAATTTCTGCCTTTTTGCCCCCAAATAAGGGAAATTTCGCCTTTTTTCCTCAAAATAAGAGGAATTTCTGCATTTTTGCCCCAATATATAGTGATTTCTGCCTTTTTGCCCCAAAAAAAGAAAAATTTCTGCAATTTTGTATCAAAATAAAAAAAATTTCTGCCTTTTTGCACCAAAATAGGAAAATTTCTGAATTTTTTTCTTAAATAAGTTAAATTTCTGCAATTTTGCCCCAAAATAAGTGAAATTTCTGCAATTTTGCCCCCAAATAAGGGAAATTTCTGGAATTTTGCACCAAAATAAGTGGAATTTCTGAGTTTTGCCCCAAAATAAGGAGAATTTCTGTCTTTTTGCCCCAAAATATAGGGAATTTCTCCCTTCTTGCCCCACCATTAGGGGAATTTCTGCAATTTTGCTTCAAAATACGGGGAATTTCTGCCTTTTTGCCCGAAAGTAAGAAGAATGCATACCTTTTTGCCATAAAAAAGGGAAATTTCTTCAGTTTTGCTCCAAAATAAGGGGAATTTCTGCTTTTGTGCCTCTAAATAAGTGGAATTTCTGTCTTTTTCCCCCAAAACAAAGAGAATTTCTGTCTTTTTTGCCCCAAAGTAAAAACAATTTCTGACTTATTACCCTGAAAAAAGTGAAATTTCTGCAATTTTGCCCCAAAATAAGGGAAATTTCTGCCTTTTTGCCCCCAAATAAGGGGAATTTCAGCCTTTTTACCTCAAAATAAGAGAAATTTCTGCATTTTTGCCCCAAAATATGGGAGATTTCTGCCTTTTCGCCCCAAAATAAGAAAAATTTCTGCAATTTTGTACCAAAATAAAAGAAATTTCTGCCTTTTTGCACCAAAATAAATAAATTCTGCTTTTTTTTCTGAAATAAGTGAAATTTCTGCAATTTTGCCCCAAAATAAGTGAAATTTCTGCAATTTTGCCCTAAAATAAGGGAAATTTCTGGAATTTTGCCCCAAAATAAGTGGAATTTCTGAGTTTTGCCCCGAAATAAGGAGAATTTCTGTCTTTTTGCCCCAACATATAGGGAATTTCTGCCTTTTTGCCCCACAATTAGGGGAATTTCTGCAATTTTGCTCCAAAATACGGGGAATTTCTGCCTTTTTGCCCGAAAATAAGAAGAATGCATAGCTTTTTGCCATAAAAAAGGGAAATTTCTTTATTTTTGCTCCAAAATAAGGGGAATTTCTGCAATTTTGATCCAAAATACGGGGAATTTCTGCTTTTTAGCCCGAAAATAAGCGGAATGTATACCTTTTGCCACAAAAAAAGATAAATTTCTTCATTTTTGCTCCAATAAAGAAGAATTTCTGCTTTTTTGCCTCTAAATAAGTGGAATTTCTGTCTTTTTCCCCAAAACAAAGGGAATTTCTGTTTTTTGCCCCAAAGTAAGATGAATTTCTGACTTATTACCCTGAAATAAGTGAAATTTCTGCAATTTTGCCTCAAAATAAGGGAAATTTCTGTCTTTTTGCCCCCAAATAAGGGAAATTTCAGCATTTTTACCTCAAAATAAGAGGAATTTATGCATTTTTGCCCCAAAATATAGGGGATTTCTGCTTTTTGCCCCCAAATAAGAAAAATTTCTGCAATTTTGTACCAAAATAAAAGAAATTTCTGCCTTTTTGCACCAAAATAAGAAAATTTCTGCTTTTTTTCTGAAATAATTGAAATTTCTGCAATTTTGCCAAAATAAGTGAAATTTCTGCAATTTTGCCCCAAAATAAGTGAAATTTCTGGAATTTTGTCCCAAAATAAGTGGAATTTCTGAGTTTTGCCCCAAAATAAAAAGAATTTCTGTCTTTTTGCCCCACAATTAGGGGAATTTCTGCAATTTTGCTCTAAAATATGGGGAATTTCTGCTTTTTAGCCTGAAAATAAGAAGAATGCATACCTTTTGCCACAAAAAAAAAAAAAAAAATCTTCATTTTTGCTCCAAAATAAGGGGAATTTTTGCTTTTTTGCTTCTAAATAAGTGGAATTTCTGACTTTTTCCCCCAAAACAAAAGGAATTTCTGTCTTTTTTGCCCCAAATAAGGAAAATTTCTGACTTATTACCCTGAAATAAGTGAAATTTCTTCAATTTTCCCCCCAAATAAGGGAAATTTCTGCTTTTTGCCCCCAAATAATGGAAATTTCTGCCTTTTTATCACAAAATAAGGGGAATTTTTGCATTTTTTCCACAAAATATTTGGAATTTCTTCATTTTTGCCCCAAAATGAGGAAAATTTTTGCCTTTTTACCATGAAATAAGTGAAATTTCTGCAATTTTGCCCCAAAATAAGTGAAATTTCGGCAATTTTGCCACAAAATAAGGGAAATTTCTGGAATTTTGCCCCAAAATAAGGGGAATTTCTGAGTTTTGCCCCAAAATAAGGAGAATTTCTGTCTTTTTGCCCTAACATATAGGGAATTTCTGCATTTTGCCCCACAATTAGGGGAATTTCTGCAATTTTGCTCCAAAATACGGGGAATTTCAGCTTTTTAGCCCAAAAATAAGTGGAATGTATACATTTTGCCCCAAAAAAGGGAAATTTCTTCATTTTTACTCCAAAATAAAAGGAATTTCTGCTTTTTTGCCTCTAAAAAAGTGGAATTTCTGTCTTTTTCCCCCCAAACAAAGGGAATTTCTGTGTTTTTTGCCCCAAAAAAAGGAAAATTTCTGACTTATTACTCTGAAATAAGTGAAATTTCTGCAATTTTGCCTCAAAATAAAGAAAATTTCTGCCTTTTTGCCCCCAAATAAGGGAAATTTCAGCCTTTTTACCTCAAAATAAGAGGAATTTCTGCTTTTTTGCCCCAAAATATGGGGATTTCTGCCTTTTTGCCCCAAAATAAGAAAAATTTCTGCAATTTTGTACCAAAATAAAAGAAATTTCTGCCTTTTTGCACCAAAATAGGAAAATTTCTGAATTTTTTTCTGAAATAAGTTAAATTTCTGCAATTTTGCCCCAAAATAAGTGAAATTTCTGCAATTTTGCCCCAAAATAAGGGAAATTTCTGGAATTTTGCACCAAAATAAGTGGAATTTCTGAGTTTTGCCCCAAAATAAGGAGAATTTCTGTCTTTTTGCCCCAACATATAGGGAATTTCTCCCTTTTTGCCCCACAATTAGGGGAATTTCTGCAATGTTGCTCCAAAATAGGGGAATTTCTGCCTTTTTGCCCGAAAATAAGAATAATGCATACCTTTTTGCCATAAAAAAGGAAAATTTCTTCAGTTTTGCTCCAAAATAGGGGAATTTCTGCTTTTTTGTCTCTAAATAAGTGGAATTTCTGTCTTTATCCCCAAAAACAAAGGGAATTTCTGTCTTTTTTGCCCCAAAATAAGGAAAATTTCTGACTTATTACCCTGAAATAAGTGAAATTTCTGCAATTTTGCTCGAAAATAAGGGAAATTTCTGCCTTTTTCCCCCCAAATAAGGGGAATTTAAGCCTTGTTACCTCAAAATAAGAGGAATTGCTGCATTTTTGCCCCAAAATATGGGAGATTTCTGCCTTTTTCTTCCAAAATAAGAATAATTTATGCAATTTTGTACCAAAATAAAAGAAATTTCTGCCTTTTTGCACCAAAATAAGAAAATTTCTGCTTTTTTTCTGAAATAAGTGAAATTTCTGCAATTTTGCTCCAAAATAAGTGAAATTTCTGCAATTTTGCCCCAAAATAAGGGAAATTTCTGGAATTTTGCCCTAAAATAAGTGGAATTTCTGAGTTTTGCCCCAAAATAAGGAGAATTTCTGTCTTTTTGCCACAACATATAGGGAATTTCTCCCTTTTTGCCCCACAATTAGGGGAATTTCTGCAATTTTGCTCCAAATAGGGGAATTTCTGCCTTTTTGCCCGAAAATAAGAAGAATGCATACCTTTTTGCCATAAAAAAAGAAAATTTCTTCAGTTTTGCCCCAAAATAAGGGAAATTTCTGCAATTTTGCCCCAATGTAAAGGAAATTTCTGCAATTTTGCCCCAAAATAAGGGGAATTTCTGACTGTTTGCTCCCGAAAAAGGAGATTTTCTGTCTTTTTGCCCCATAATAAGGAGAATTTCTGCCTTTTTGCCCAAAAATTATGAGAATTTCTGCAATTTTGCTTCAAAATACAGGGAATTTCTGTTTTTTAGCCCCAAAATAAGGGAATTTCTGCATTTTACCTCAAATTGAGAATAATTTCTGCCTTTTGCCTCAAAATAAGGGGAATTTTCTGCCTTTTTGTTTCAAAATAAGATAAATTTCTTCAATTTTGTACCATAATAAAAGAAATTTCTGCTCTTTGCCCCAAAATAAAAGGAATTTCTGACTTTTTGCCCTGAAATAAATGAAATTTCTGCAATTTTGCCCGAAAATAAGAGAAATTTGTGCCTCTTTGCCCCAAAATAAGAAGAAGTTTTGCCTTTTGCCCCAAAATATGGGGAATTTCAGCATTTTACCTCAAAATAAGAATTTCAGCCTTTTTGCCCCAAAATAAGGAAAATTTCTGCAATTTTGCCCCAAAATAAGGGGAATTTCTTCCTTTTTGCCCCAAAATAAAGGATATTTCAGCCTTTTTACCTTAAAATAAGTGAAATTTCTGCAATTTTGCCCCAAATAAGGGAAATTTCTGCAATTTTGCCTCAAAATAAGGTAAATTCCTGCAATTTTGCCCCAAAATAAGTGGAATTTCTGAGTTTTGTCCCAAAATAAGAATTTCTGTCTTTTTGCCCCAACATATAGGCAATTTCTGCCTTTTTGCCAAACAATTAGGGGAATTTCTTCATTTTTGCTTCAAAATAAGGGGAATTTCTGCCTTTTTGCCTCTAAAGAAGTGGAATTTCTGTATTTTCCTTCCAAAACAAAGGGAATTTCTGTGTTTTTTGCCCCAAAATAAGGAAAATTTCTGACTTATTACCCTGAAATAAGTGAAATGTTTGCAATTTTGCCCCAAAATAAGGGAAATTTCTGCCTTTTTGCCCCCAAATAAGGGGAATTTCAGCCTTTTTACCTCAAAATAAGGGGAATTTCTGCATTTTTGCCACAAAATATTAGGAATTTCTGCCTTTTTGCCCCAAAATAAGAAAAATTTCTGCCATTTTTACCTGAAATAAGTGAAATTTCTGCAATTTTGCCCCAAAATAAGTAAAATTTCTGCAATTTTGCCCCAAAATAAGGGAAATTTCTGGAATTTTGCCCCAAAATAAGTGGAATTTCTGAGTTTTGCCCCAAAATAAGGAGAATTTCTGTCTTTTTGCCCCAACATATAGGGAATTTCTGCCTTTTTGCCCCACAATTAGGGGATTTTCTGCAATTGTGCTCCAAAAAACGGGATATTTCTGCTTTTTTGCCCGAAAATAAGGGGAATATATACCTTTTGCCACAAAAAAGGGAAATTTCTTCATTTTTGCCCCAAAATAAGAGGAATTTCTGCCTTCTTACCTCAAAATAAGTGAAATTTCTGCCTTTTTACCCAAAAATAAACGGAATTTCTGACTTTTAGCCCCAAAATAAAAGGAATTTTTGAATTTTGCCCTGAAATAAGTGAAATTTCTGCAATTTTGCCCCAAAATAAGGGAAATTTCTGCCTTTTTGCCCCCAAATACAGGGAATTTCAGCCTTTTTACCTCAAAATAAAGAAAATTTCTGCATTTTTGCCACAAAATATTAGGAATTTCTGCATTTTTGCCCCAAAATAATAAAAATTTCTGCCATTTTTACCTGAAATAAGTGAAATTTCTGCAATTTTGCCCCAAAATAAGGGAAATTTCTGCCTTTTTGCCCCCAAATAAGGGGAATTTCAGCCTTTTTACCTCAAAATAAAGGGAATTTCTGCATTTTTGCCACAAAATATTAGGAATTTCTGCCTTTTTGCCCCAAAATAAGAAAAATTTCTGCCTTTTTTTTATCTGAAATAAGTGAAATTTCTGCAATTTTGCCCCAAAATAAGTGAAATTTCTGCAAATTTGCCCCAAAATAAGGGAAATTTCTGGAATTTTGCCCCAAAATAAGTGGAATTTCTGAGTTTTGCCCCAAAATAAGGAGAATTTCTGTCTTTTTGCCCCAACATATAGGGAATTTCTGCCTTTTTGCCCCACAATTAGGGGATTTTCTGCAATTGTGCTCCAAAATCGGGATATTTCTGCTTTTTTGCCCGAAAATAAGGAGAATATATACCTTTTGCCACAAAAAAAAGGGAAATTTCTTCATTTTTGCCCCAAAATAAGAGGAATTTCTGCCTTCTTACCTCACAATAAGTGAAATTTCTGCCTTTTTACCCAAAAATAAACAAAATTTCTCTTTTTGCCCAAAAATAAAAGGAATTTTTGAATTTTGCCCTGAAATAAGTGAAATTTCTGCAATTTTGCCCCAAAATAAGGGAAATTTTTGCCTTTTTGCCACAAAATAAAGGGAATTTCTGTCTTTTTCCCCAAAATAAGGGATATTTCAGCATTTTACCTCATGATAAGGGGAATCTCTTCCTTTTTGCCCCAAAATATGGGGAATTTCTTCATTTTTGCCCCAAAATAAAGAAAATTTCTGCAATTTTGTACCAAAATAAAAGAAATTTCTGCCTTTTTGCCCCAAAATAAGAGAAATTTCTGTGCTTTTTCCCTGAAATAAGTGAAATTTCTGCAATTTTGCCCCAAAATAAGGGAAATTTCTGCAATTTTGCCCCAAAATAAAGGAAATTTCTGCAATTTTGCCCCAAAATAATAGGAATTTCTGCCTTTTTGCCGAAAAAAAAGGGGAATTTCATCATTTTACCTCCAAATAAGGGGAATTTCTGCCTTTTTGCCACAAAATATGGGGAATATCTGCCCTATTGCCCTTAAATAAAAAAAATTTCTGCTTTTCTGCCCCAATTAACGGGAATTTCTGCCTTTTTGCCACAAAGTAAAGGGAATTTCTGCCTTTTTACCCCAAAATAACGGGAATTTCATTCTTTTTACCTCAAAATAAGGGGAATTTCTGCCTTTTTCCCCAAAATATGGGTAATTTTTGCCTTTTTGTTCCAAAATAAGGAAAATTTCTACAATTTTGTATCAAAATAAAAGAAATTTCTGCTTTTTGCCCCAAAATAAAAGGAATTTCTGACTTTTTGCCCTGAAATAAATGAAATTCCTGCAATTATGCCCGAAAATAAGGGAAATTTGTGTATTTTTGCCTCCAAATGAGGGGAATTTCTGCCTTTTTGCCACAAAATATGGGGAATTTCAGGATTTTACCTCATAATAAAGGAAATTTTAGGCTTTTTGCACCAAAATATGGGAAATTTCTACCTTTTTGCCACAAAATAAGAAAAATTTCTGCAAGTCTGTAACAATATAAAAGAAATTTCTAAAATTTTGACCCGAAATAAGGGAAATTTCTGATTTTTGCCCCAAAATAATGAGAATTTCTCTATTTTTGCCCCAAAATAAAGGGAATTTCTGCCTTTATGCCCCAAAATTAGGGGAGTTTCTGCAATTTTGCTCCAAAATAAGAGGAATTTCTGCTTTTTTACCCGAAATTAAGTGGATTTTCTGCCTTTTTGCCCCTAAAGAAAAAAAATTTCTGCAACTTTATTCCAAAATAAGGGGAATTTCTGCCTTTCTGCCTTAAAATAAGGGGAATTTCTGTCTTTTTGCCCTGAAATATGTGAAATTTCTGCAATTTTACCCCAAAATAAGGTGAATTTCTGCCTTTTTGCCCCAAAATAATGGGAATTTCTGCCTTTTTGCCCCGAAATAAGAAAAATTTTGCTTTTTTTCTCTGAAATAAGTGAAATTTCTGCAATTTTGCCCTAAAATAAGGGAAATTTCTGCAATTTTTCCCCATAATAAGGGAAATTTCTGCAATTTTGCCCCAAAATAAGGGGAATTTCTGTTTTTTGCCCCCAAATAAGGAAAATTTCTGCAATTTTGCCCTAAAATAAGAATTTCTGCCTTTTTGCCCTAAAATAAGGAGAATTTCTGCCTTTTTGCCCAAAAATAAAGAAAATTACTGTATTTTTTTACCCTAAAATTAGGTGAATTTCTGCAATTTATTCTCCAAAATACGGGAATTTTCTGCCTATTTGCCGAAAATAAGGGGAATTTCTGACATTTTGCCGCGAAATAAGTGAAATTTCTGCAATTTTGCCCCAAAATAAGAGAAATTTCTTCAATTTTTCCCTAAAATAAGGGGATTATCTGCTTTTTTTGCCGAAAATAAGGGGAATTTCTGACATTTTGCCGCAAAAAAGTGAAATTTCTGCAGTTTTACCCCAAAATAAGGGGAATTTCTGCCTTTTTGCCCAAAAATTAGGGGAATTTCTGCAATGTTGCTCCAAAATACAGGAATTTGTGCCATTTTGCCCAAAAATAAAGGGAATGTATACCTTTTTGCCATAAAAAAATCAAATTTCTTCATTTTTGCCCCAAAATAAGGGGATTTTCCACCTTTTTGACTCAAAATAAGTGCAATTTCTGCCTTTTCCCCAAAATAAACGAAATTTCTGTCTTTTTGCCCCAAAATAAGGGGAATTACAGCCTTTTTACCTCAAAATAAGGGGAATTTCTGCCTTTTTGCCCCAAAATATGAGGAATTTTTGACTTTTTGCCCCAAAATAAGAAAAATTTCTGCAATTTTGTACCAAAATAAAATAAATTTCTGCCTTTTTGCCCCCCAAAAAAAATTTTCGCCTTTTTTCCCTGAAATAAGTGAAATTTCTGCAATTTTGCCCCAAAATATGGAAATTTCTGCAATTTTGCCCCAATGTAAAGGAAATTTCTGCAATTTTGCCCCAAAATAAGGAAAATTTCTGACTGTTTGCTCCCAAAAAAGGAGATTTTCTGTCTTTTAGCCCCAAAATAAGGAGAATTTTTGCCTTTTGCCCGAAAATTATGAGAATTTCTGCAATTTTGCTTCAAAATACGGGGAATTTCTGCTTTCTAGCCCCAAAATAAAGGGAATTTCTGCATTTTACCACAAAATAAGAATAGTTTCTGCCTTTTGCCTCAAAATAAGGGGAATTTTCTGCCTTTTTGTTTCAAAATAAGAAAAATTTCTTCAATTTTGTACCATAATAAAAGAAATTTCTGCTCTTTGCCCCAAAATAAAAAGAATTTCTGAATTTTTGCCCTGAAATAAATGAAATTTCTGCAATTTTGCCCGAAAATAAGGGAAATTTGTGCCTTTTTGCCCCAAAATAAGAATTTTTGCCTTTTGCCCCAAAATATGGGGAATTTCAGCATTTTACCTCAAAATAAGAAGAATTTCAGCCTTTTTGCCCCAAAATAAGAAAAATTTCTGCAATTTTGCCACAAAATAAGGGGAATTTCTTCCTTTTTGCCCCAAAATAAAGGATATTTCAGTCTTTTTACCTGAAAATAAGTGAAATTTCTGCAATTTTGCCCCAAATAAGGAAAATTTCTGCAATTTTGCCCCAAAATAAGGTAAATTCCTGCAATTTTGCCCCAAAATAAGTGGAATTTTTGAGTTTTGCCCCAAAATAAGGAGAATTTCTGTCTTTTTGCCCCAACATATAGGGAATTTCTGCCTTTTTGCCCCACAATTAGGGGAATTTCTGTCTTTTTTGCCCCAAAATAAGGAAAATTTCTGACTTATTATCCTGAAATAAGTGAAATGTCTGCAATTTTGCCCCAAAATAAGAAAAATTTCTGCCTTTTTGCACCCAAATAAGGGGAATTTCAGCCTTTTTACCTCAAAATAAGGGGAATTTCTGCATTTTTGCCACAAAATATTAGGAATTTCTGCCTTTTTGCCCCAAAATAAGAAAAATTTCTGCCATTTTTACCTGAAATAAGGGAAATTTCTGCAATTTTGCCCCAAAATAAGTGAAATTTCTGCAATTTTGCCCCAAAATAAGGGAAATTTCTGGAATTTTGCCCCAAAATAAGTGGAAATTCTGAGTTTTGTCCCAAAATAAGGAGAATTTTTGTCTTTTTGCCCCAACATATAGGGAATTTCTGCCTTTCTGCCCCACAATTTGGGGATTTTCTGCAATTGTGCTCCAAAATACGGGGAATTTCTGCCTTTTTGCCCAAAAATAAGGGGAATGTATACCTTTTGCCACAAAAAAGGGAAATTTCTTCATTTTTGCCACAAAATAAGAGGCATTTCTGCCTTCTTACCTCAAAATAACTGAAATTTCTGCCTTTTTACCCAAAAATAAACGGAATTTCTCTCTTTTTGTTCCAAAATAAAAGGAATTTTTGAATATTTCCCTGAAATAGGTGAAATTTCTGCAATTTTGCCCCAAAATAAGGGAAATTTCTGCCTTTTTGCCACAAAAGAAAGGGAATTTCTGTCTTTTTGCCTCAAAATAAGGGTTACTCTGCCTTTTTGCCCAAAAATATGGGGAATTTCTTCATTTTCCCCAAAATAAAGAAAATTTCTGCAATTTTGTACCAAAATAAAAGAAATTTCTGCCTTTTTCCCCAAAATAAGAGAAATTTCTGTGCTTTTTCTCTGAAATAAGTGAAATTTCTGCAATTTTGCCCCAAAATAAGTGGAATTTCTCACTTCTTGTACTGAAATAAGGAGAAGTTCTGTCTTTTTCTTCCAAATAATGTGAATTTCTGCATTTTCCCTCAAAATTAGGGGAATATGTGCAATTTTGCTTCAAAATACGGGGAAATCTGCCTTATTGCACAAAAATAAAAGGAATTTCTGCATTTCTGCACCAATATAAGGAGAATTTCCGAAATTTAGCTTTAAAATACGGGGAATTTCTGCGTTATTGTCCGAAATAAAGTGGAATTTCTGCCTTTTTGCCCTGAAATATTTGAAATTTCTGCAATTTTACCCCAAAATAAGGGGAATTTCTGTTTTTGGCCCCAAAATTAGGGGAATTTCTGCTTTTTGCCCCAAAATAAGGCAAATTTCTGACTTTTTGCCCTGAAATAATTGAAATTTCTGCAATTTTGCCCCAAAATAATAGGAATTTCTGCCTTTTTGCCGAAAATAAGGGGAATTTCATCATTTTACCTCTAAATAAGGGGAATTTCTGCATTTTTGCCACAAAATATAGGGAATTTCTGCCCTATTGCCCTTAAATAAGGAAAATTTCTGCTTTTCTGCCCCAATTAATGGGAATTTCTGCCTTTTTGCCACAAAGTAAAGAGAATTTCTGCCTTTTTGCCCCAAAATAACGGGAATTTCAGCCTTTTTACCTCAAAATAAGAAGAATTTCTGCCTTTTTCCCCAAAATATGGGTAATTTTTGCCTTTTTGTTCCAAAATAAGGAAAATTTCTACAATTTTGTATCAAAATAAAAGAAATTTCTGCTTTTTGCCCCAAAATAAAAGGAATTTCTGACTTTTTGCCCTGAAATAAATGAAATTCCTGCAATTATGCCTGAAAATAAGGGAAATTTGTGCCTTTTTGCCCCCAAATGAGGGGAATTTCTGCCTTTTTGCCCCAAAATATGGGGAATTTCAGGATTTTACCTCAACATAAGGGGAATTTCAGCCTTTTTGCACCAAAATATGGGGAATTTCTGACTCTTTGCCCCAAAATAATAATAATTTCTGCAATTTTGTACCAAAATAAAAAAAATTTCTGCCTTTTTTCCCCGCAAAAAAAATTTCCGCCTTTTTTCCCTGAAATAAGTGAAATTTCTGCAATTTTGCCTCAAAATAAGGGAAATTTCTGCAATATTGCCCCAATGTAAAGGAAATTTCTGCAATTTTGCCCCAAAATAAGGGGAATTTCTGACTGTTTCCTCCCGAAAAAGGAGATTTTGTGTCTTTTTGCCCCAAAATAGGGAGAATTTCTGCCTTTTTGCCCGAAAATTATGAGAATTTCTGCAATTTTGCTTCAAAATACGAGGAATTTCTGCCTTTTAGCCCCAAAATAAAAAGAATTTCTGCATTTTATCTCAAAATAAGAATAATTTCTGCCTTTTGCCTCAAAATAAGGGGAACTTTCTGCCTTTTTGTTTCAAAATACGAAAAATTTCTTCAATTTTGTACCATAATAAAAGAAATTTCTGCTTTTTGCCCCAAAATTAAAGGAATTTCTGACTTTTTGCCCTGAAATAAATGAAATTCCTGCAATTATGCCCGAAAATAAGGGAAATATGTGCCTTTTTGCCCCCAAATGAGGGGAATTTCTGCCTTTTTGCCCCAAAATATGTGGAATTTCAGGATTTTACCTCAAAATAAGTAGAATTTTAGCCTTTTTGCCACAAAATAAGAAAAATTTCTGCAAGTCTGGAACAAAATAAAAGAAATTTCTATAATTTTGCCCAAAAATAAGGGAAATTTCTGATTTTTGCACCAAAATAAGGAGAATTTCTCTATTTTTGCCCCAAAATAAAGGGAATTTCTGCCTTTTTGCCCCAAAATTAGGGGAGTTTCTGCAATTTTGCTTCAAAATACGAGGAATTTCTGCCTATTTACCCGAAATTAAGTGGATTTTCTGCCTTTTTGCCCCCAAATAAGGGAAATTTCTGCAATTTTATCCCAAAAGAAGGGAAATTTCTGCCTTATTGCCCCCAAATAAGGGGAATTTCTGCCATTTTGCCCTGAAATATGTGAAATTTCTGATATTTTAACCCAAAATAAGGTGAATTTCTGCCTTTTTGCCCCAAAATAATTGGAATTTCTGCCTTTTTGCCCCAAAATAAGAAAAATTTTTGCATTTTTTCTCTGAAATAAGTGAAATTTCTGCAATTTTGTCCTAAAATAAGGGAAATTTCTGCAATTTTTCCCCATAATAAGGGAAATTTCTGCAATTTTGCCTCAAAAGAAGGGGAATTTCTGTTTTTGCCCCCAAATAAGGGAAATTTCTGCAATTTTGCTCTAAAATAAGGGGATTTTCTGCCTTTTTTGCCGAAAATAAGGGGAATTTCTGACTTTTTGCCGTAAAATAAGTGAAATTTCTGCAGTTTTACCCCAAAATAAGGGGAATTTCTGCTTTTTGCCCAAAAATTAGAGGAATTTCTGCAATTTTGCTCCAAAATACGGGTAATTTCTGCCTTTTTGCCCGAAAATAAAGGGAATGTATACCTTTTTGCCATAAAAAAAGCAAATTTCTTCATTTTTGCCCCAAAATAAGGGGATTTTCCACCTTTTTAACTCAAAATAAGTGCAATTTCTGCCTTTTCCCCAAAATAAACGAAATTTCTGTCTTTTTGCCCCAAAATAAGGGGAATTTCAGCCTTTTTACCTAAAAATAAGGGGAATTTCTGCCTTTTTGCCCCAAAATATGTGGAATTTCTGACTTTTTGCCTCAAAATAAGAAAAATTTCTGCAATTTTGTACCAAAATAAAAGAAATTTCTGCCTTTTTGCCCCCCCAAAAAAATTTCCGCCTTTTTTCCTTGAAATAAGTGAAATTTCTGCAATTTTGCCCCAAAATAAGGGAAATTTCTGCAATTTTGCCCCAAAATAAGGGAAATTTCTGCAAATTTGCCCCAAAATAAGGGAAATTTCTGCAATTTTGCCCCAATGTAAAGGAAATTTCTGCAATTTTGCCCCAAAATAAGGGGAATTTCTGACTGTTTGCTCCCGATAAAGGAGATTTTCTGTATTTTTGCCCCAAAATAAGGGGAATTTCTGCCTTTTTGCCCAAAAATTATGAGAATTTCTGCAATTTTGCTTCAAAATACGGGGAATTTCTGCCTTTTAGCCCCAAAATAAAAAGAATTTCTGCATTTTACCTCAAAATAAGAATAATTTCTGCTTTTTGCCTCAAAATAAGGGGAATTTTCTGCCTTTTTGTTTCATAATAAGAAAAATTTCTTCAATTTTGTACCATAATAAAAGAAATTTCTGCTCTTTGCCCCAAAATAAAAGGAATTTTTGACTTTTTGCCCTGAAATAAATGAAATTTCTGCAATTTTGCCCGAAAATAAGGGAAATTTGTGCTTCTTTGTCCCAAAATAAGAAGAAGTTTTGCCTTTTTCCCCAAAATATGGGGAATTTCAGCATTTTACCTCAAAATAAAAATTTCAGCCTTTTTGCTTCAAAATAAGGAAAATTTCGGCAATTTTGCCCCAAAATAAGGGGAATTTCTTCCTTTTTGCCCCAAAATAAAGGATATTTCAGCCTTTTTACCTGAAAATAAGTGAAATTTCTGCTATTTTGCCCCAAATAAGGGAAATTTCTGCAATTTTGCCCCAAAATAAGGTAAATTCCTGATATTTTACCCCAAAATAAGTGGAATTTCTGAGTTTTGCCCCAAAATAAGGAGAATTTCTGTCTTTTTGCCCCAACATATAGGGAATTTCTGCCTTTTTGCCCAACAATTAGGGGAATTTCTTCATTTTTGCTCCAAAATAAGGGGAATTTCTGCCTTTTTGCCTTCAAAGAAGTGGAATTTCTGTATTTTCCCCCCAAAACAAAGGGAATTTCTGTCTTTTTTGCCCCAAAATAAGGAAAATTTCTGACTTATTACCCTGAAATAAGTGAAATGTCTGCAATTTTGCCCCAAAATAAGAAAAATTTCTGCCTTTTTGCCCCCAAATAAGGGAAATTTAAGCCTTTTTACCTCAAAATAAGGGGAATTTCTGCATTTTTGCCACAAAATATTAGGAAATTTTGCCTTTTTGCCCCAAAATTAGAAAAATTTCTGCCATTTTTACCTGAAATAAGTGAAATTTCTGCAATTTTGCCCCAAAATAAGTGAAATTTCTGCAATTTTGCCCCAAAATAAGGGAAATTTCTGGAATTTTGCCCCATAATAAGTGGAATTTCTGAGTTTTGCCCCAATATAAAGAGAATTTCTGCCTTTTTGCCCCACAATTAGGGGAATTTCTGAAATTTTGCTCCAAAATACGGGGAATTTCTGCCTTTTTGCCGAAAATAAGGGGAATGCATACCTTTTTGCCATAAAAAAGGGAAATTTCTTCATTTTTGCCCCAAATGAAGGGAAATTTCTGCCTTTTTGCCCTGAAATATGTTAAATTTCTGCAATTTTAGCCCAAAATAAGGTGAATTCCTGCCTTTTTGCCATCAAAATAATGGGAATTTCTGCCTTTTTGCCCCACAATTAGGGGATTTTCTGCAATTGTGCTCCAAAATACGGGGAATTTCTGCTTTTTTGCCCGAAAATAAGGGGAATGTATACCTTTTGCCACAAAAAAGGGAAATTTCTTCATTTTTGCTGCAAAATAAGAGGAATTTCTGCCTTCTTACCTCAAAATAAGTGAAATTTCTGCCTTTTTACCCAAAAGTAAACGGAATTTCTGTCTTTTTGCCCCAAAATAAAAGCAATTTTTGAATTTTGCCCTGAAATAAGTGAAATTTCTGCAATTTTGCCCCAAAATAAGGGAAATTTCTGGAATTTTGCCCCAAAATAAATGGAATTTCTGAGTTTTGCCCGAAAATAAGGAGAATTTCTGTCTCTTTGCCCCAACATATCGGGAATTTCTGCCTTTTTGCCCCACAATTAGGGGAATTTCTGCAATTTTGCTCCAAAATACGGGGAATTTCTGCCTTTTTGCCCGAAATTATGGGGATTTTCTGCCTTTTTGCCCCCAAACAAGGGAAATTTCTGCAATTTTAACCCAAAATATGAAGAATTTCTGCCTTTTTACCCCCAAATAAGGGGAATTTCTGCCTTTTTGCCCTGAAATATGTGAAATGTTTGAAATTTTACCCCAAAAGAAGGTGAATTTCTGTCTTTGATCCCCAAAATAATGGAAATTTCTGCATTTTGCCCTAAAATAAAAAAAATTTTTGTTTTTTTCTCTGAAATAAATGAAATTTCTGCAATTTTGCCTTACAATAAAAGAAATTTCTGCAATTTTTCCCCATAATAAAGGAAATTTCTGCAATTTTTTCTAAAATAAGGGGAATTTCTGATTTTGCCACAAAATAAGGGGAATTTCTGCCTTTTTGCCTTAAAATAAAGAAAATTACTGCATCTTTTACCCCAAAATTAGGTGAATTTCTGCAATTTTGCTCCAAAATACGGGAATTTTCTCCCTTTTCGCCGAAAATGAAGTGAATTTCTGCCATTTTGCCGCGAAATAAGTGAAATTTTTGCAGTTTTACCCCAAAATAAGGGGAAGTTCTGCGTTTTTGCCCCAAAATTAGAGGAATTTCTGCAATTTTGCCCCAAAACACGGGAAATTTCTGCCTTTTTGCCTCCAAAAAAGGGGAATTTCAGCCTTTTTACCTCAAAACAAGGGGAATTTCTTCATTTTTACCCCAAAATAATTGGATTTTCTGCCTTTTTGACTCAAAATAAGTGAAATTTCTGCAATTTTTGCCCAAAATAAGGGAAATGTCTGCTTTTTGCCCCAAAATAAGGGGAATTTCAGCATTTTTACCTCAAAATAAGGGTAATTTCTGCATTTTTGCCCCAAAATATGGGAAATTTCTGCATTTGCAAAAAATAAAAAACATTTCTGCAATTTTGTACCAAAATAAAAGAAATTTCTGTCTTTTTTTCCCTGAAATAAGTGAAATTTCTGCAATTTTGCCCCAAAATAAGTGAAATTTCTGCAATTTTGCCCCAAAATAAGGGAAATTTTTGGAATTTTGCCCCAAAATAAGTGGAATTTCTGAGTTTTGCCCCAAAATAAGTAGAATTTCTGTCTTTTTGCCCCAACACATAGGGAATTTCTGCCTTTTTGCCCCACAATTAGGGGAATTTCTGCAATTTTGCTAAAAAATACGGGGAATTTCTGTCTTTTTGCCCGAAAATAAGAAGAATGCATAACTTTTTGCCATAAAAAAGGGAAATTTCTTCATTTTCGCTCCAAAATAAGGGGAATTTCTGCTTTTTTGCCTCTAAATAAGTGGAATTTCTGTCTTTTTCCCCCAAAACATAGAGAATTTGTGTCTTTTTTGCCCCAAAATAAGGAAAATTTCTGACTTATTACATTGAAATAAATGAAATATCTGCAATTTTGCCCCAAAATAAGGGAAATTTCTGCTTTTTGCAACCAAATAAGGGGAATTTTAGACTTTTTACCTCAAAATAAGGGGATTTTCTGCATTTTTGCCCCAAAATATGAGAAATTTCTGACTTTTTGCCCCAAATTAAGAAAATTTCTGCTTTTTTTCTGAAATAAGTGAAATTTCTGCAATTTTGCGTCAAAATAAGTGAAATTTCTGAGTTTTGCTCTAAAATAAGGAGAATTTCTGTCTTTTTGCCCAAACATATATGGAATTTCTGCCTTTTTGTCCCACAATTAGGGGAATTTCTGCAATTTTGCTCCAAAATACGGGGAATTTCTGCTTTTTAGCCTGAAAATAAGAAGAATGCATACCTTTTGCCACAAAAAAAGGAAATTTCTTCATTTTTGCTCCAAAATAAGGGGAATTTCTGCTTTTTTGCTTCTAAATAAGTGGAATTTCTGACTTTTTCCCCCAAAACAAAAGGAATTTCTGTCTTTTTTGCCCCAAATAAGGAAAATTTCTGACTTATTACCCTGAAATAAGTGAAATTTCTGCAATTTTGTCCCAGAATAAGGGAAATTTCTGCTTTTTGCCCCCAAATAAGGGGAATTTCTGCCTTTTTACCTCAAAATAAGGGGAATTTTTGCAATTTTACCACAAAATATTTGGAATCTCTGCCTTTTTGCCCCAAAATGAGGAAAATTTCTGCATTTTTACCATGAAATAAGTGAAATTTCTGCAATTTTGCCCCAAAATAAGTGAAATTTCGGCAATTTTGCCACAAAATAAGGGAAATTTCTGGAATTTTGCCCCAAAATAAGTGGAATTTCTGAGTTTTGCCCCAAAATAAGGAGAATTTCTGTCTTTTTCCCCAACATATAGGGAATTTCTGCCTTTTGCCCCACAATTAGGGGAATTTCTGCAATTTTGCTCCAAAATACGGGTAATTTCTGCTTTTTAGCCCAAAAATAAGTGGAATGTATACATTTTGCCACAAAAAAGGGAAATTTCTTCATTTTTACTCCAAAATAAAAGGAATTTCTGCTTTTTTGCCTCTAAAAAAGTGGAATTTCTGTCTTTTTCCCCCAAAACAAAGGGAATTTCTGTGTTTTTTGCCCCAAAATAAGGAAAATTTCTGACTTATTACCCTGAAATAAGTGAAATTTCTGCAATTTTGCCTCAAAATAAGGGAAATTTCTGCCTTTTTGCCCCCAAATAAGGGGAATTTCAGCCTTTTTACCTCAAAATAAGAGAAATTTCTGCATTTTTGCCACAAAATATGGGAGATTTCTGCCTTTTTGCCCCAAAATAAGAAAAATTTCTGCAATTTTGTACCAAAATAAAAGAAATTTCTGCCTTTTTGCACCAAAATAAATAAATTCTGCTTTTTTTTCTGAAATAAGTGAAATTTCTGCAATTTTGCCCCAAAATAAGTGAAATTTCTGCAATTTTGCCCTAAAATAAGGGAAATTTCTGGAATTTTGCACCAAAATAAGTGGAATTTCTGAGTTTTGCCTCAAAATAAGGAGAATTTCTGCCTTTTTGCCCCAACATATAGGGAATTTCTGCCTTTTTGCCCCACAATTAGGGGAATTTCTGCAATTTTGCTCCAAAATACGGGGAATTTCTGCCTTTTTGCCCGAAAATAAGAAGAATGCATACCTTTTTACCATAAAAAAGGGAAATTTCTTTATTTTTGCTCCAAAATAAGGGGAATTTCTGCAATTTTGATACAAAATACGGGGAATTTCTTCTTTTTAGCCCGAAAATAAGCGGAATGTATACCTTTTGCCACAAAAAAAGATAAATTTCTTCATTTTTGCTCCAATAAAGAAGAATTTCTGCTTTTTTGCCTATAAATAAGTGGAATTTCTGTCTTTTTCCCCCAAAACAAAGGGAATTTCTGTTTTTTGCCCCAAAGTAAGAAAAATTTCTGACTTATTACCCTGAAATAAGTGAAATTTCTGCAATTTTGCCTCAAAATAAGGGAAATTTCTGTCTTTTTGCCCCCAAATAAGGGAAATATCAGCCTTTTACCTCAAAATAAGAGGAATTTATGCATTTTTGCCCCAAAATATAGGGGATTTCTGCTTTTTGCCCCCAAATAAGAAAAATTTCTGCAATTTTGTACCAAAATAAAAGAAATTTCTGCCTTTTTGCACCAAAATAAGAAAATTTCTGCTTTTTTTCTGAAATAATTGAAATTTCTGCAATTTTGCCAAAATAAGTGAAATTTCTGCAATTTTGCCCCAAAATAAGTGAAATTTCTGGAATTTTGTCCCAAAATAAGTGGAATTTCTGAGTTTTGCCCCAAAATAAAAAGAATTTCTGTCTTTTTGCCCCAACATATAGCAAATTTCTGCCTTTTTGTCCCACAATTAGGGGAATTTCTGCAATTTTGCTCCAAAATACGGGGAATTTCTGCTTTTTAGCCTGAAAATAAGAAGAATGCATACCTTTTGCCACAAAAAAAGGAAATTTCTTCATTTTTGCTCCAAAATAAGGGGAATTTCTGCTTTTTTGTTTCTAAATAAGTGGAATTTCTGACTTTTTCCCCCAAAACAAAAGGAATTTCTGTCTTTTTTGCCCCAAATAAGGAAAATTTCTGACTTATTACCCTGAAATAAGTGAAATTTCTGCAATTTTGTCCCAGAATAAGGGAAATTTCTGCTTTTTGCCCCCAATAAGGGGAATTTCTGCCTTTTTACCTCAAAATAAGGGGAATTTTTGCAATTTTACCACAAAATATTTGGAATCTCTGCATTTTTGCCCCAAAATGAGGAAAATTTCTGCCTTTTTACCATGAAATAAGTGAAATTTCTGCAATTTTGCCCCAAAATAAGGGAAATTTCTGCAATTTTGCCCCAATGTAAAGGAAATTTCTGCAATTTTGCCACAAAATAAGGGAAATTTCTGGAATTTTGCCCCAAAATAAGTGGAATTTCTGAGTTTTGCCCCAAAATAAGGAGAATTTCTGTCTTTTTGCCCCAACATATAGGGAATTTCCCCCTTCTTGCCCCACAATTAGGAGAATTTCTGCAATTTTGCTCCAAAATACGGGGAATTTCTGCCTTTTTGCCCGAAAATAAGAAGAATGCATACCCTTTTGCCATAAAAAATAGAAATTTCTTCAGTTTTGCTCCAAAATAAGGGGAATTTCTGTTTTTTTGCCTCTAAATAAGTGGTATTTCTGTCTTTATCCCCCAAAACAAAGGAAATTTCTGTCTTTTTTGCCCCAAAATAAGGAAAATTTCTGACTTATTAGCCTGAAATACGTGAAATTTCTGAAATTTTGCCCCAAAATAAGGGAAATTTCTGCCTTTGTGCCCCCAAATAAGGGGAATTTCAGCCTTTTTACCTCAAAATAAGAGAAATTTCTGCATTTTTGCCCCAAAATATGGGAGATTTCTGCCTTTTTGCCCCAAAATAAGAAAAATTTCTGCAATTTTGTACCAAAATAAAAGAAATTTCTGCCCTTTTGCACCAAAATAAGAAAATTTCTGCTTTTTTTTTCTGAAATAAGTGAAATTTCTGCAATTTTGCCCAAAAATAAGTGAAATTTCTGCAATTTTGCCCCAAAATAAGGGAAATTTCTGGAATTTTGCCCCAATATCAGTAGAATTTCTGAGTTTTGACCCAAAATAAGGAGAATTTGTTTCTTTTTGCCCCAACATATAGGGAATTTCTCCCTTCTTGCCCCACAATTAGGGGAATTTCTGCAATTTTGCTCCAAAATACGGGTAATTTCTGCTTTTTAGCCCAAAAATAAGTGGAATGTATACCTTTTGCCACAAAAAAGGGAAATTTCTTCATTTTTACTCCAAAATAAAAGGAATTTCTGCTTTTTTTGCTTCTAAAAAAGTGGAATTTCTGTTTTTTTCCCCCAAAACAAAAAAAATTTCTGTCTCTTTTGCCCCAAAATAACGAAAATTTGTGACTTATTATCCTGAAATAAGTGAAATTTCTGCAATTTTGCCTCAAAATATGGGAAATTTCTTCCTTTTTGCCCCCAAATACGGGAAATTTCAGCCTTTTTACCTCAAAATAAGAGGAATTTCTGCATTTTTGCCCCAAAATATGAAGATTTCTGCCTTTTTGCCCCAAAATAAGAAAAATTTCTGCAATTTGTACCAAAATAAAAAAAATTTCTGCCTTTTTGCACCAAAATAAATAAATTCTGCTTATTTTTCTGAAATAAGTGAAATTTCTGCAATTTTGCCCCAAAATAAGTAAAATTTCTGCAATTTTGCCCCAAAATAAGGGAAATTTCTGGAATTTTGCCCCCAAAATAAGTGGAATTTCTGAGTTTTACCCCAAAATAAGGAGAATTTCTGTCTTTTTGCC
This sequence comes from Micromys minutus, assembly GCF_963924665.1. Lineage (NCBI taxonomy): Eukaryota > Metazoa > Chordata > Mammalia > Rodentia > Muridae > Micromys > Micromys minutus. The sequence continues at coordinate 660,232 of NW_027667456.1, forward strand.
CCAACATATAGGGAATTTCTATTTTTTTGCCCCACAATTAGGGGAATTTCTGCAATTTTGCTTCAAAATACGGGGAATTTCTGTCTTTTTGCCCGAAAATAAGAAGAATGCATACCTTTTTGCCATAAAAAAGGGAAATTTCTTCATTTTTGCTCCAAAATAAGGGGAATTTCTGCTTTTTTGCCTCTAAATAAGTGGAATTTCTGTCTTTTTCCCCCAAAACAACGGGAATTTCTGTCCTTTTGGCCCCAAAATAAGGAAAATTTCTGACTTATTACCCTGAAATAAGTGAAATTTCTGCAATTTTGCCCCAAAATAAGGGAAATTTCTGCCTTTTTGCCCCCAAATAAGGGAAATTTCAGCTTTTTTACCTCAAAATAAGGGGAATTTCGGCATTTTTGCCACAAAATATTAGGAAATTTTTCCTTTTTGCCCCAAAATAAGAAAAATTTCTGCCTTTTTTCCCTGAAATAAGTGAAATTTCTGCAATTTTACCCCAAAATAAGTGAAATTTCTGCAATTTTGCTTTAAAATAAGAAAAATTTCTAGAATTTTGCTCCAAAATAAGTGGAATTTCTGAGTTTTGCCCCAAAATAAGGAGAATTTCTGTCTTTTTGCCCCAGCATATAGGGAATTTCTGCTTTTTTGCCCTAAAATTAGGGGAATTTTTGCAATTTTGCTCGAAAATACGGGGAATTTCTGCCTTTTTCCCCAAAAATAAGAAGAATGCATACCTTTTTGCCATAAAAAAGGGAAATTTCTACATTTTTACTCCAAAATAAAAGTTATTTCTGCCTTTTTGCCTCTAAAAAAGTGGAATTTCTGTCTTTTCCCCCCAAAACAAAGGGAATTTCTGTTTTTTTTGCCCCAAAATAACGAAAATTTCTGACTTATTACTCTGAAATAAGTGAAATTTCTGCAATTTTGCCCCAAAATAAGAGAAATTCTTCTTTTTTGCCCCCAAATAAGGGGAATTTCAGCCTTTTTACCTCAAAATAAGAAAAATTTCTGCATTTTTGCCCCAAAATATGAGAAATTTATGCCTTTTTGCCCCAAAATTAGGGGAGTTTCTGCAATTTTGCTTCAAAATACAGGGAATTTCTGCCTCTTTTTCCGAAAATAAGGGGAACTTCTGCCGATTTGCCCCAAATAATAGGAATTTCTGCATTTTTGCCCCAATATTAGGGGAATTTCTGCAATTTTGCTCCAAAATACGGGAAATTTCTGCTTTTTTGCCAAAAATTAAGGGGATTTTCTGCCTTTTTGCCCCCAAACAAGGGACATTTCTGCAATTTTATCCCAAAATAAGGGGAATTTCTGCCTTTTTGCCCACAAATAAGGGGAATTTCTACCTTTTTGCCCTGAAATATGTGAAATGTCTGCAATTTTACCACAAAATAAGGTGAATTTCTGCCTTTTGCCCCAAAATAATGGGAATTTCTGCATTTTGCCCTAAAATAAGAAAAGTTTTTGCTTTTTTTCTCTGAAATAAGTGAAATTTCTGCAATTTTGCCTCAAAATAAGGGAAATTTCTGCCCTTTTGCCCCCAAATAAGGGGAATTTCAGCCTTTTTACCTCAAAATAAGAGGAATTTCTGCATTTTTGCCCCAAAATATGGGAGATTTCTGCCTTTTTGCCCCAAAATAAGAAAAATTTCTGCAATTTTGTAACAAAATAAAAGAAATTTCTGCCTTTTTTCACCAAAATAAGAAAATTCTGCTTTTTTTCTGAAATAAGTGAAATTTATGTAATTTTGCCTGAAAATAAGTGAAATTTCTGCAATTTTGCCCCAAAATAAGGGAAATTTCTGGAATTTTGCCCCAAAATAAGTGGAATTTCTGAGTTTTGCCCCAAAATAAGGAGAATTTCTGTCTTTTTGCCCCAACATATAGGGAATTTCTGCCTTTTTGCCCCACAATTAGGGGAATATCTGCAAGTTTGCTCCAAAATACGGGGAATTTCTGCCTTTTTGCCCGAAAATAAAGGGAATGTATACCTTTTGCCACAAAAAAAAGAAATTTCTTCATTTTTACTCCAAAATAAAAGGAATTTCTGCTTTTTTGCCTCTAAAAAAGTGGAATTACTGTCTTTTTCCCCCAGAACATAGGGAATTTCTGTCTTTTTTGCCCCAAAATAAGGAAAATTTCTGACTTATTACCCTGAAAAAAGTGAAATTTCTGCAATTTTGCCCCAAAATAAGTGAAATTTCTGCAATTTTGCCCCCAAATAAGGGAAATTTCTGCAATTTTGCCCCAAAATAAGTGGAATTTCTGAGTTTTTCACCAAAATAAGGAGAATTTCTGTATTTTGCCCCAACATATAGGGAATTTCTGCCTTTTTGCCCCACAATTAGAGGAATTTCTGCAATTTTGCTCTAAAATAGGGAGAATTTCTGCCTTTATGCCCAAAAATAAGAAGAATGCATAACTTTTTGCCTTAAAAAAGGGAAATTTCTTCATTTTTGCTTCAAAATAAGGGGAATTTCTGCTTTTTTGCCTCTAAATAAGTGGAATTTCTGTCTTTTTCCCTGAAAACAAAGGGAATTTCTGTCTTTTTTGCCCCAAAGTAAGAAAAATTTCTGACTTAGTACCCTGAAATAAGTGAAATTTCTGCAATTTTGCCCCAAAATATGGGAAATTTCTGCCTTTTTGCCCCCAAATAAGGAGAATTTCAGCCTTTTTACCTCAAAATAAGGGGAATTTCTGCATTTTTGCCTCAAAATATGGGAAATTTCTGCCTTTTTGGCCCAAAATAAGAAAATTTCTGCTTTTTTTCCCTGAAATAAGTGAAATTTCTGCAATTTTGCCCCAAAATAAGTGAAATTTCTGCAATTTTGGCCAAAAATAAGGGAAATTTCTGAAATTTTGTTCTAAAATAAGTGGAATTTCTGAGTTTTGCCCCAAAATAAGGAGAATTTCTGTCTTTTTGCCCCAACATATAGGGAATTTCTGCAATTTTACTCCAAAATACGGGGAATTTCTGCCTTTTTGCCTGAAAATAAGAAGAATGCATACCTTTTGGCTATAAAAAGGGAAATTTCTGCAATTTTGCTCCAAAATAAGGGGAATTTCTGTTTTTTTGCCTCTAAATAAATGGAATTTCTGTCTTTTTCCACCCATACAAATGGAATTTCTGTATTTTTTGCCCCAATATAAGGAAAATTTCTGAATTATTACCCTGAAATAAGTGAAATTTCTGCAATTTTGCCCCAGTATAGGAGAAATTTCTGCATTTTTGCCCCCAAATAAGAGGAATTTCAGCCTTTTTACCTCAAAATAAGAGGAATTTCTGCATTTTTGCCTCAAAATATTAGGAATTTCTGACTTTTTGCTCCTAAAAACGGAAAATTTCGGCCTTTTTTCCCTGAAAAAAGTGAAATTTCTGCAATTTTGCCCCAAAAATAATTGAAATTTCTGCAATTTTGCCCCAAAATAAGGGGAATTTGGGGAATTTTGCCCCAAAATAAATGGAATTTCTGAATTTTGCCCCCAAATGAGGAGAATTTCTGTCGTTTTGCCCTAACATATAGGGAATTTCTGCCTTTTTGCCCCACAATTAGGGGAATTTCTGCAATTTTGCTCCAAAATATGGGGAATTTCTGCTTTTTTGCCTCTAAATAAGTGGAATTTCTGTCTTTTTCCCCCAAAACAAAGGGAATTTCTGCCTTTTTGCCCGAAAATAAGAAGAATGCATACCTTTTTGCCATAAAAAAAGGAAATTTCTTCATTTTTGCTCCAAAATAAGGGGAATTTCTGCATTTTTGCCTCTAAATAAGTGGAATTTCTGTCTTTTTCCACCAAAACAAAGGGAATTTCTGTCTTTTTTGCCTCAAAGTAAGGAAAATTTCTGACTTATTACCCTGAAATAAGTGAAATTTCTGCATTTTTGCCTCAAAATATGGGAAATTTCTGCCTTTTTGCCCAAAATAAGAAAAATTTTTGCAATTTTGTACCAAAATAAAAAAAATTTCTGTCTTTTTCCCCTGAAATAAGTGAAATTTCTGCAATTTTGCCCCTAAATAAGTGAAATTTCTGCAATTTTGCCCCAAAATAAGAAAAAGTTTTGGAATTTTGCCCCAAAATAAGTGGAATTTCTGAGTTTTGCCCCATAATATGGAGAATTTCTATCTTTTTGCCCCAACATATAGGGAATTTCTGTTTTTTTGCCCCACAATTAGGGGAATTTCTACAATTTTGCTCTAAAATAGGGGGAATTTCTGCCTTTTTGCCCGAAAATAAGAAGAATGCATACCTTTTTGCCATAAAAAAGGGAAATTTCTTCATTTTTGCTCCAAAATAATGGGAATTTCTGCTTTTTTGCCTCTAAATAAGTGGAATTTCTGTCTTTTACCCCCAAAACAAAGAGAATTTCTGTCTTTTTTTGCCCCAAAATAAAGAAAATTTCTGACTTATTACCCTGAAATAAGTGAAATTTCTGCAATTTTTCCCCCAAATAAGGAAAATTTCTGCCTTTTTGCAACCAAATAAGGGGAATTTTAGCCTTTTTACCTCAAAATAAGGAAATTTTCTGCAATTTTGCCCCAAAATATGAGAAATTTCTGCTTTTTTGCCCCAAAATAAGAATAATTTCTGCAATTTTGTACCAAAATAAAAGAAATTTCTGCCTTTTTGCCCCAAAATAAGAAAATTTCTGCTTTTTTTTCTGAAATAATTGAAATTTCTGTAATTTTGCCGCAAAATAAGTGAAATTTCTGAGTTTTGCTTTAAAATAAGGAGAATTTCTGTCTTTTTGCCCCAACATATAGGGAATTTCTGCCTTTTTGCCCAACAATTAGGGGAATTTCTGCAACTTTGCTCTAAAATAGGGGGAATTTCTGCCTTTTTGCCCGAAAATAAGAAGAATGCATACCTTTTTGCCATAAAAAAGGGAAATTTCTTCATTTTTGCGCCAAAATAAGGGGAATTTCTGCATTTTTGCCTCTAAATAAGTGGAATTTCTGTTTTTTTCCCTGAAAACAAAGGGAATTTCTGTCTTTTTTGCCCCAAAGTAAGAAAAATTTCTGACTTAGTACCCTGAAATAAGTGAAATTTCTGCAATTTTGCCCCAAAATATGGGAAATTTCTGACTTTTTGCCCCCAAATAAGGGGAATTTCAGCCTTTTTACCTCAAAATAAGGGGAATTTCTGCATTTTTGCCTCAAAATATGGGAAATTTCTGCCTTTTTGGCCCAAAATAAGAAAATTTCTGCTTTTTTTCCCTGAAATAAGTGAAATTTCTGCAATTTTGCCCCAAAATAAGTGAAATTTCTGCAATTTTGGCCAAAAATAAGGGAAATTTCTGAAATTTTGTTCTAAAATAAGTGGAATTTCTGAGTTTTGCCCCAAAATAAGGAGAATTTCTGTCTTTTTGCCCTACAATTAAGGGAATTTCTGCAATTTTACTCCAAAATACAGGGAATTTCTGCCTTTTTGCCTGAAAATAAGAAGAATGCATACCTTTTTGCTATAAAAAGGGAAATTTCTGCAATTTTGCTCCAAAATAAGGGGAATTTCTGCTTTTTTGCCTCTAAATAAATGGAATTTCTGTCTTTTTCTCCCCATACAAATGGAATTTCTGTATTTTTTGCCCCAAAATAAGGAAAATTTCTGAATTATTACCCTGAAATAAGTCAAATTTCTGCAATTTTGCCCCAGTATAAGAGAAATTTCTGCATTTTTGCCCCCAAAGAAGAGGAATTTCAGCCTTTTTACCTCAAAATAAGGGAAATTTCTGCATTTTTGCCACAAAATATTAAGAATTTCTGCCTTTTTGCCCCCAAAAATGGAAAATTTCGGCCTTTTTTCCCTGAAAAAAGTGAAATTTCTGCAATTTTGCCCCTAAATAAATGAACTTCCTGCAATTTTGCCCCAAAATAAGGGAAATTTTGGGAATTTTGCACCAAAAGAAATGGAATTTCTGAATTTTGCCCCAAAATAAGGAGAATTTCTGTCGTTTTGCCCTAACATATAGGGAATTTCTGCCTTTTTGCCCCAAAATTAGGGGAATTTCTGCAATTTTGTTCCAAAAAACGGGGAATTTCTGCCTTTTTGCCCGAAAACAAGAAGAATGCATACCTTTTTGCCATAAAAAAGGGAAATTTCTTCATTTTTGCTCCAAAATAAGGAGAATTTCTGCTTTTTTGCCTCTTAATAAGTGGAATTTCTGTCTTTTTCCCCCAAAACAAAGGGAATTTCTGTCTTTTTTGCCCCCAAAAAATAAGGAAAATTTCTGACTTATTACCCTGATATAAGTGAAATTTCTGCAATTTTGCCCCAAAATAAGGGAAATTTCTGCCTTTTTGCAACCAAATAAGGGGAATTTTAGCCTTTTTACCTCAAAATAAGGGGATTTTCTGCATTTTTGCCCCAAAATATGAGAAATTTCTGCCTTTTTGCCCCAAAATAAGAAAATTTTCTGCAATTTTGTACCAAAATAAAAGAAATTTCTGCCTTTTTGCCCAAAAATAAGAAAATTTCTGCTTTTTTTTCTGAAATAAGTGAAATTTCTGCAATTTTGCCCCAAAGTAAATGAAATTTCTGAGTTTTGCTCTAAAATAAGGAGAATTTCTGTCTTTTCCCCCCTACATATAGGGAATTTCTGCCTTTTTGCCCCACAATAAGGGGAATTTCTGCAATTTTGCTCTAAAATAGGGGGAATTTCTGACTTTTTGCCTGAAAAGAAGAAGAATGCATACCTTTTTGCCATAAAAAAGGGAAATTTCTTCATTTTTGCTCCAAAATAAGGGGAATTTCTGCATTTTTGCCTCTAAAGAATTGGAGTTTCTGTCTTTTTCCACGAAAACAAAGGGACTTTCTGTCTTTTTTGCTCCAAAGTAATGAAAATTTCTGAATTATTACCCTGAAATAAGTGAAATTTCTGCATTTTTGCCTCAAAATATGGGAAATTTCTGCCTTTTTGCCCAAAATAAGAAAAATTTCTGCAATTTTGTACCAAAATAAAAGAAATTTCTGTCTTTTTCCCTTGAAATAAGTGAAATTTCTGCAATTTTGCCCCTAAATAAGTGAAATTTCTGCAATTTTGCCCCAAAATAAGGGAAATTTTTGGAATTTTGCCCCAAAATATGTGGAATTTCTGAGTTTTGCCCAAAAATATGGAGAATTTCTGTCTTTTTGCCCCAACATATAGGGAATTTCTGTTTTTTTGCCCCACAATTAGGGGAATTTCTGCAATTTTGCTCTAAAATAGGGGGAATTTCTGACTTTTTGCCCGAAAATAAGAAGAATGCATACCTTTTTGCCATAAAAAAGGGAAATTTCTTCATTTTTGCTCCAAAATAAGGGGAATTTCTGCATTTTTGCCTCTAAATAAGTGGAATTTCTGTCTTTTTCCCTGAAAACAAAGGGAATTTCTGTCTTTTTTGCCCCAAAGTAAGAAAAATTTCTGACTTAGTACCCTGAAATAAGTGAAATTTCTGCAATTTTGCCCCAAAATAAGAGAAATTTCTGCCTTTTTGCCCCCAAATAAGGGAAATTTCAGCCTTTTTACCTCAAAATAAAGAAAATTTCTACATTTTTGCCCCAAAATATGGGAAATTTATGCCTTTTTGCCCCAAAATAAGAAAAATTTCTGCAATTTTGCACCAAAATAAAAGAAATTTCTGCCTTTTTGCCACAGAATAAGAAAAATTTCTCCAATTCTGTACCAAAATAAAAGAAATTTCTAAAATTTTGCTCCAAAATAAGGGAAATTTCTGATTTTTGCCCAGATATAAGGAGAATTTCTGTATTTTTGCCCCAAAATAAAGGGAATTTCTGCCTTTTTGCCCCAAAATTAGGGGAGTTTCTGCAATTTTGCTTCAAAATAATGGGAATTTCTGCCTCTTTTCCTGAAAATAAGGGGAACTTCTGCCAATTTGCCCCAAATAAAGGGAATTTCTGCATTTTTGCCCCAATATTAGGAGAATTTCTGCAATTTTGCTCCAAAATACAGGGAATTTCTGCCTTTTTGCCCGAAATTAAGGGGATTTTCTGCCTTTTTGCCCCCAAACAAGGGTAATTTCTGCAATTTTATCCCAAAATAAGGGGAATTTCTGCCTTTTTGCCCCCAAATAAGGGCAATTTCTGCCTTTATGCCCTGAAATATGTGACATGTCTTCAATTTTACCCCAAAATAAGGTGAATTTCTGCCTTTTTGCCCCAAAATAATGGGAATTTCTGCATTTTGCCAAAAATAAGAAAGATTTTTGTTTTTTTCTCTGAAATAAGTGAAATTTCTGCAATTTTGCCTTAAAATAAAAGAAATATCTTCAATTTTTTCCCATAATAAAAAAATTTTCTGCAATTTTGCCCCAAAATAAAGGGAATTTCTGTTTTTTGTCCCCAAATAAAGGCAATTTCTGCAATTTTGCCATAAAATAAGGGGAATTTCTGCCTTTTGCCCCAAAATAAGAAAATTTCTCATTTTTATTCTGAAATAAGTGAAATTTCTGCAATTTTGCTCCAAAATACGGGGAATTTCTGCCTTTTTGTCCGAAAATAAAAAGAATGCATACCTTTTTGCCATAAAAAAGGGAAATCTCTTAATTTTTACTCCAAAATAAGTGGAATTTCTGCTTTTTTGCCTCTAAATAAGTGGAATTTCTGTCTTTTTATCCCAAAACAAAGGGAATTTCTGTCTTTTTTGCCCCAAAATAAGGAAAATTTCTGACTTATTACCCTGAAATAAGTGAAATTTCTGCAATTTTGCCCCAAAATAAGGGAAATTTATGCCTTTTTGCCCCCAAATAAGGGGAATTTCAGCCTTTTTACCTCAAAATAAGAGGAATTTCTGAATTTTTGCCACAAAATATTAGGAATTTCTGCCTTTTTGCTCCAAAATAAGAAAAATTTCTGCCTTTTTTTCCTTGAAAAAAGTGAAATTTCTGCAATTTCGCCCCAAAATAAGTGAATTTTCTGCAATTTTGCCCCAAAATAAGGGAAATTTCTGGAATTTTGCCCCAAAATAAGTGGAATTTCTGAGTTTTGCCCCAAAATAAAAAGAATTTCTGTCTTTTTGCCCTAACATATAGGGAATTTCTGCCTTTTTTCCACACAATTAGGGGAATTTCTGCAATTTTGCTCCAAAATACGGGGAATTTCTGCTTTTTAGCCCGAAAATTAGAGAAATGTATACCTTTTTCCACAAAAAAAGGAAAATTTTTCATTTTTGCTCCAAATTAATAAGAATTTCTGCTTTTTAGCCTCTAAATAAGTGGAATATCAGTCTTTTTCCTTTAAAACAAAGAGAATTTCTGTTTTTTGCCCCAAAATAAGGAAAATTTCTGACTTATTATTCTGAAATAAGTGAAATTTCTGCAATTTTGCCTCAAAATAAGGGAAATTTCTGCCTTTTTGCCCCCAAATAAGGGGAATTTCAGCGTTTTTACCTCAAAATAAGGGAAATTTCTGCTTTTTTGCCCCAAAATATGGGAGATTTCTGCCTTTTTGCCCCAAAATAAGAAACATTTCTGCAATTTTGTACCAAAATAAAAGAAATTTCTGCCTTTTTGCCCCAAAATAAGAAAATTTCTGCTTTTGTTCTCTGAAATAAGTGAAATTTCTGCAATTTTGCCTCAAAATAAGGGAAATTTCTGCCTTTTTGCCCCCAAATAAGGGGAATTTCAGCCTTTTTACCTAAAAATAAGAGGAATTTCTGCATTGTTGCCCCAAAATATGGGAGATTTCTGCCTTTTTGCCCTAAAATAAGAAAAATTTCTGCAATTTTGTACCAAAATAATAGAAATTTCTGCCTTTTTGCACCAAAATAAGAAAATTTCTGCTTTTTTTCTGACATAAGTGAAATTTCTGCAATTTTGCCCCAAAATAAGTGAAATTTCTGCAATTTTGCCTCAAAATAAGGGAAATTTCTGGAATTTTTGGCCAAAATAAGTGGAATTTCTGAGTTTTGCCCCAAAATAATGAGAATTTCTGTCTTTTTGCCCCAACATATAGGGAATTTCTGCCTTTTTGCCCCACAATTAGGGGAATTTCTGCAATTTTGCTCCAAAATACGGGGAATTTCTGCCTTTTTGCCCGAAAATAAGAAGAATGCATAACTTTTTGCCATAAAAAAGGGAAATTTCTTCATTTTTGCTCCAAAATAAGAGAAATTTCTGCTTTTTTGCCTCTAAAAAAGTGGAATTTCTGTCTTTTTCCCCCAAAACAAAGGGAATTTTTGTTTTTTTGGCCCCAAAGTAAAAAAAATTTCTGACTTATTACCCTGAAATAAGTGAAATTTCTGCAATTTTGCCCCAAAATAAGGGAAATTTCTGCCTTTTTGCCCCGAAATAAGGGGAATTTCAGCCTTTTTACCTCAAAATAAGGGGAATTTCTGCATTTTTGTTCCAAAATATGGGAAATTTCTTCCTTTTTGCCACAAAATAAGAAAAATTTCTGCAATTCTGTACCAAAATAAAAGAAATTTCTAAAATTTTGCCCCAAAATAAGGGATATTTTTGATTTTTGCCCCAAAATAAGGGGAATTTCTGCCTTTTTGCCCCAAAATAAAAAAAATTACTGCATGTTTTACCCCAAAATTAGGTAAATTTCTGCAATTTTGCTCTAAAATACGGGGATTTTCTGCCTTTTTCTCCGAAAATAAAGGGAATTTCTTCCATTTTGCCGCGAAATAAGTGAAATTTCTGCAGTTTTACCCCAAAATAAAGGGACGTTCTGCGTTTTTGCCCCAAAATTAGGGGAATTTCTGCAATTTTGCTCCAAATTACGGGGAATTTCTGCCTTTTTTCCCCATAATTAGGGGAATTTCTGCAATTTTGCTCGAAAATAAAAAGAATGTATACCTTTTTGCCATAAAAAAGGTTAATTTCTTCATTTTTTACCCCAAAATAAGGGGATTTTCCGCCTTTTTGACTCAAAATAAGTGCAATTTCTGACTTTTCCACAAAAATAAACGGAATTTCTGTCTTTTTCCTTTAAAATAAGGGGAATTTCTAACTTTTTGCCCCAAAATAAGGGGAATTTCAGCCTTTTTACCTCAAAATAAGGGGAATTTCTGCATTTTTGTCGAAAAATATGGGAAATTTCTGCATTTTTGCCCAAATTAAGAAAAATTTCTGCAATTTTGTACCAAAATAAATGAAATTTCTGCCTTTTTGCCCCAAAATAAGAAAATTTGTGCTTTTTTTTCTTTGAAATAAGTGAAATTTCTGCAATTTTGCTCCAAAATAAGGGAAATTTCTGAAATTTTGCCCCAAAATAAAGAGAATTTCTTTCTTTTTGCCCCAACATATAGGGGATTTCTGCCTTTTTGCCCCACAATTAGGGGAATTTCTGCAATCTTGCTCCAAAATACAAAGAATTTCTGCCTTTTTGCCCGAAAATAAGAAGAATGCATACCTTTTTGCCATAAGAAATAGAAATTTCTTCATTTTTGCTTCAAAATAAGGGGAATTTCTGCATTTTTGCCTCTAAATAAGTGGAATTTCTGTCTTTTTCCCTGAAAACAAAGGGAATTTCTGTCTTTTTTGCCCCAAAGTAAGAAAAATTTCTGACTTAGTACCCTGAAATAAGTGAAATTTCTGCAATTTTGCCCCAAAATATGGGAAATTTCTGCCTTTTTGCCCCCAAATAAGGGGAATTTCAGCCTTTTTACCTCAAAATAAGGGGAATTTCTGCATTTTTGCCTCAAAATATGGGACATTTCTGCCTTTTTGCCCCAAAATAAGAAAATTTCTGCTTTTTTTCCCTGAAATAAGTGAAATTTCTGCAATTTTGCCCCAAAATAAGTGAAATTTCTGCAATTTTGGCCAAAAATAAGGGAAATTTCTGAAATTTTGTTCCAAAATAAGTGGAATTTCTGAGTTTTGCCCCAAAATAAGGAGAATTTCTGTCTTTTTGCCCCAACATATAGGGAATTTCTGCAATTTTACTCCAAAATACGGGGAATTTCTGCCTTTTTGCCTGAAAATAAGAAGAATGCATACCTTTTGGCTATAAAAAGGGAAATTTCTGCAATTTTGCTCCAAAATAAGGGGAATTTCTGCTTTTTTGCCTCTAAATAAATGGAATTTCTGCATTTTTGCCTCAAAATATTAGGAATTTCTGCGTTTTTGCCCCTAAAAACGGAAAATTTCGGCCTTTTTTCCCTGAAAAAAGTGAAATTTCTGCAATTTTGCCCCAAAATAATTGAAATTTCTGCAATTTTGCCCCAAAATAAGGGGAATTTTGGGAATTTTGCCCCAAAATAAATGGAATTTCTGAATTTTGCCCCCAAATGAGGAGAATTTCTGTCGTTTTGCCCTAACATATAGGGAATTTCTGCCTTTTTGCCCCACAATTAGGGGAATTTCTGCAATTTTGCTCCAAAATATGGGGAATTTCTGCTTTTTTGCCTCTAAATAAGTGGAATTTCTGTCTTTTTCCCCCAAAACAAGGAATTTCTGTTTTTTTGCCCCAAAATAAGGAAAATTTCTGACTTATTACCTTGAAATAAGTGAAATTTCTGCAATTTTGCCCCAAAATAAGGAAAACTTCTGCCATTTTGCCCCAAAATAAGGGGAATTTCAGCCTTTTTACATCAAAATAAGTGAAATTTCTGCAATTTTGCCCCAAAATAAGGGAAATTTCTTCTTTTTTGCCCCAAAATAAGAAAAATTTCTGTAATTTTGTACCAAAATAAAAGAAATTTCTGCCTTTTTGCCCCAAAATAAAAAATTTCTGACTTATTACCCTAAAATAAGTGAAATTTCTGGAATTTTGCCACAAAATCAGGGCAATTTCTGCCTTTTTGCTCCCAAATAAAGAGAATTTCAGCCTTTTTACCTAAAAATAAGGGGAATTTCTGAATTTTTGCCCCAAAATATAGGAAATTTCTGCCTTCTTGCCCCAAAATAAGAAAAATTTCTGCAATTTTGTACAAAAATAAAAGAAATTTCTCCCTTTTTGCCCCAAAACAAGAAAATTTCTGCTTTTTTCTTCTGAAATAAGTGAAATTTCTCCAATTTTGCCTTAAAATAAGTGATATTTCTGCAATTTTGCCCCAAAATAAGGGAAATTTATGGAATTTTGCCCCAAAATATGTGGAATATCTGAGTTTTGCCCCAAAATAAGGAGAATTTCTGTCTTTTTGCCCCAACATATAGGGAATTTCTGCCTTTTTGCCCGAAAATGAGAAGAATGCATACCTTTTTGCCATGAAAAAGGGAAATTTCATCATTTTTGCTCCAAAATAAGGGGAATTTCTGCTTTTTTGCCTCTAAATAAGTGGAATTTCTGTCTTTTTCCCCCAAAACAAAGGGAATTTCTGTCTTTTTTGCCCCAAAATAAAGAAAATTTCTGTAATTTTGCACCAAAATAAAAGAAATTTCTGCCTTTTTGCCCCCAAATAAGAAAATTTTTCCTTTTTTTCTGAAATAAGTGAAATTTCTGCAATTTTGCCCCAAAATAAGAGAAATTTCTGCCTTTTTGCCCCCAAATAAGGGAAATTTCAGCCTTTTTACCTCAAAATAAAGAAAATTTCTACATTTTTGCCCCAAAATATGGGAAATTTATGCCTTTTTGCCCCAAAATAAGAAAAATTTCTGCAATTTTGCACCAAAATAAAAGAAATTTCTGCCTTTTTGCCACAGAATAAGAAAAATTTCTCCAATTCTGTACCAAAATAAAAGAAATTTCTAAAATTTTGCTCCAAAATAAGGGAAATTTCTGATTTTTGCCCAGATATAAGGAGAATTTCTGTATTTTTGCCCCAAAATAAAGGGAATTTCTGCCTTTTTGCCCCAAAATTAGGGGAGTTTCTGCAATTTTGCTTCAAAATAATGGGAATTTCTGCCTCTTTTCCTGAAAATAAGGGGAACTTCTGCCAATTTGCCCCAAATAAAGGGAATTTCTGCATTTTTGCCCCAATATTAGGAGAATTTCTGCAATTTTGCTCCAAAATACAGGGAATTTCTGCCTTTTTGCCCGAAATTAAGGGGATTTTCTGCCTTTTTGCCCCCAAACAAGGGTAATTTCTGCAATTTTATCCCAAAATAAGGGGAATTTCTGCCTTTTTGCCCCCAAATAAGGGCAATTTCTGCCTTTATGCCCTGAAATATGTGACATGTCTTCAATTTTACCCCAAAATAAGGTGGATTTCTGCCTTTTTGCCCCAAAATAATGGGAATTTCTGCATTTTGCCAAAAATAAGAAAGATTTTTGTTTTTTTCTCTGAAATAAGTGAAATTTCTGCAATTTTGCCTTAAAATAAAAGAAATATCTTCAATTTTTTCCCATAATAAAAAAATTTTCTGCAATTTTGCCCCAAAATAAAGGGAATTTCTGTTTTTTGTAGCCAAATAAAGGGAATTTCTGCAATTTTGCCATAAAATAAGGGGAATTTCTGCCTTTTGCCCCAAAATAAGAAAATTTCTCATTTTTATTCTGAAATAAGTGAAATTTCTGCAATTTTGCTCCAAAATACGGAGAATTTCTGCCTTTTTGTCCGAAAATAAAAAGAATGCATACCTTTTTGCCATAAAAAAGGGAAATCTCTTAATTTTTACTCCAAAATAAGTGGAATTTCTGCTTTTTTGCCTCTAAATAAGTGGAATTTCTGTCTTTTTATCCCAAAACAAAGGGAATTTCTGTCCTTTTTGCCCCAAAATAAGGAAAATTTCTGACTTATTACCCTGAAATAAGTGAAATTTCTGCAATTTTGCCCCAAAATAAGGGAAATTTATGCCTTTTTGCCCCCAAATAAGGGGAATTTCAGCCTTTTTACCTCAAAATAAGAGGAATTTCTGCCTTTTTGCCCCAAAATAAGGAAAATTTCTGCCTTTATTTCCATGAAAAAAGTGAAATTTCTGCAATTTCGCCCCAAAATAAGTGAAATTTCTGCAATTTTGCCCCAAAATAAGGGAAATTTCTGGAATTTTGCCCCAAAATAAGTGTAATTTCTGAGTTTTGCCCCAAAATAAGGAGAATTTCTGTCTTTTTGCCCCAACATATAGGGAATTTCTGCCTTTTTGCCCCACAATTAGGGGAATTTCTGCAATTTTGCTCCAAAATACGGGGAATTTCTGCTTTTTAGCCCGAAAATTAGAGGAATGTATACCCTTTTCCACAAAAAAAGGAAAATTTCTTCATTTTTGCTCCAAAATAATGAGAATTTCTGCTTTTTAGCCTCTAAATAAGTGGAATATCAGTCTTTTTCCTTTAAAACAAAGAGAATTTCTTTTTTTGCCCCAAAATAAGGGAAATTTCTGACTTATTATTCTGAAATAAGTGAAATTTCTGCAATTTTGCCCCAAAATAAGAGAAATTTCTGCCTTTTTGCCCCCAAATAAGGGAAATTTCAGCCTTTTTACCTCAAAATAAAGAAAATTTCTACATTTTTGCCCCAAAATATGGGAAATTTATGCCTTTTTGCCCCAAAATAAGAAAAATTTCTGCAATTTTGCACCAAAATAAAAGAAATTTCTGCCTTTTTGCCACAGAATAAGAAAAATTTCTCCAATTCTGTACCAAAATAAAAGAAATTTCTAAAATTTTGCTCCAAAATAAGGGAAATTTCTGATTTTTGCCCAGATATAAGGAGAATTTCTGTATTTTTGCCCCAAAATAAAGGGAATTTCTGCCTTTTTGCCCCAAAATTAGGGGAGTTTCTGCAATTTTGCTTCAAAATAATGGGAATTTCTGCCTCTTTTCCTGAAAATAAGGGGAACTTCTGCCAATTTGCCCCAAATAAAGGGAATTTCTGCATTTTTGCCCCAATATTAGGAGAATTTCTGCAATTTTGCTCCAAAATACAGGGAATTTCTGCCTTTTTGCCCGAAATTAAGGGGATTTTCTGCCTTTTTGCCCCCAAACAAGGGTAATTTCTGCAATTTTATCCCAAAATAAGGGGAATTTCTGCCTTTTTGCCCCCAAATAAGGGCAATTTCTGCCTTTATGCCCTGAAATATGTGACATGTCTTCAATTTTACCCCAAAATAAGGTGGATTTCTGCCTTTTTGCCCCAAAATAATGGGAATTTCTGCATTTTGCCAAAAATAAGAAAGATTTTTGTTTTTTTCTCTGAAATAAGTGAAATTTCTGCAATTTTGCCTTAAAATAAAAGAAATATCTTCAATTTTTTCCCATAATAAAAAAATTTTCTGCAATTTTGCCCCAAAATAAAGGGAATTTCTGTTTTTTGTCCCCAAATAAAGGCAATTTCTGCAATTTTGCCATAAAATAAGGGGAATTTCTGCCTTTTGCCCCAAAATAAGAAAATTTCTCATTTTTATTCTGAAATAAGTGAAATTTCTGCAATTTTGCTCCAAAATACGGGGAATTTCTGCCTTTTTGTCCGAAAATAAAAAGAATGCATACCTTTTTGCCATAAAAAAGGGAAATCTCTTAATTTTTACTCCAAAATAAGTGGAATTTCTGCTTTTTTGCCTCTAAATAAGTGGAATTTCTGTCTTTTTATCCCAAAACAAAGGGAATTTCTGTCTTTTTTGCCCCAAAATAAGGAAAATTTCTGACTTATTACCCTGAAATAAGTGAAATTTCTGCAATTTTGCCCCAAAATAAGGGAAATTTATGCCTTTTTGCCCCCAAATAAGGGGAATTTCAGCCTTTTTACCTCAAAATAAGGGGAATTTTTGCATTTTTGCCCCAAAATATGGAAAATTTATGAATTTTTGCCCCAAAATAAGAAAAATTTCTGCAATTTTGTACCAAAATAAAAGAAATTTCTGCATTTTGCCCCAAAATAAGAAAATTTCTCCTTTATTTTCTGAAATAAGTGAAATTTCTGCAATTTTGCCCCAAAATAAATGAAATTTCTTCCTTTTTTCCCCAAAATAAGGGGAATTTCAGCCTTTTTACCTCAAAATAAGGGCAATTTCTGCATTTCTGTTCCAAAATATGGGAATTTTCTGCCTTTTTGTCACCAAATAAGAAAAATTTCTGCAATTCTGTACCAAAATAAAAGAAATTTCTAAAATTTTGCCCCAAAATAAAGGAAATTTTTGATTTTTGTCCCGAAATAAGGAGAATTTCTGTATTTTTGCCCCAAAATAAAGGGAATTTCTGCCTTTTTGCCCCAATATTAGGGGAATTTCTGCAATTTTTCTCCAAAATACGGGAAATTTCTGCCTTTTTGCCCAAAATTAAGAAGATTTTCTGCCTTTTTGCCCCCAAACAAGGGGAATTTCTGCAATTTTATAGAAAATAAGGGGAATTTCAGCCTTTTTGCCCCAAAAAAGGGGGAATTTCTGCCTTTTTGCCCTGAAATATGTGAAATGTCTGCAATTTTACCCCAAAATAAGGTGAATTTCTGCTATTGTGCCCCAAAATAATGGGAATTTCTGCATTTTGCCCTAAAATAAGATAAATTTTTGCTTTTTTTCTCTGAAATAAGTGAAATTTCTGCAATTTTGCCTTAAAATAAAAGAAATATCTGCAATTTTCCCCCATAATAAAGGTATTTTCTGCAATTTTGCCACAAAATAAAGGGAATTTCTGTTTTTTGTTTCAAAATAAGGGAAATTTCTGCAATTTTGCCCTAAAATAAGGGGAATTTCTGCCTTTTGCCCCAAAATAAGAAAATTTCTCCTTTTTTTCTGAAATAAGTGAACTTTCTGCAATTTTGCCCAAAAATAAGTGAAATTTCTGAATTTTGCCCTAAAATAAGGAGAATTTCTGTCTTTTTGCCCCAACATATTGGGAATTTTTGCCTTTTTGCCCCAACATATAGGGAATTTCTGCATTTTTGCCCCACAATTAGGGGAATTTCTGCAATTTTGCTCCAAAATACGGGTAATTTCTGCAATTTTGCCCCAAAATAAGTGGAATTTCTGCAATTTTGCCCCAAAGTAAGGGAAATTTCTGGAATTTTGCCCCAAAATAAGTGGAATTTCTGAGTTTTGCCCCAAAATAAGGAGTATTTCTGTCTTTTTGCCCCAACATATTGGGAATTTTTGCCTTTTTGCCCCAACATATAGGGAATTTCTGCCTTTTTGCCCCACAATAAGTGGAATTTCTGCAATTTTGCTCCAAAATACGGGGAATTTCTGCCTTTTTGCCCGAAAATAAGAAGAATTCATAACTTTTTGTCATAAAATAGCGAAATTTCTTCATTTTTGCTTCAAAATAATGGGAATTTCTGCTTTTTTGCCTCTAAATAAGTGGAATTTCTGTCCTTTTCCCCCAAAACAAAGGGAATTTCTGTCTTTTTTGCCCCAAAATAAGGTAAATTTCTGACTTATTACCCTGAAATAAGTGAAATTTCTCCAATTTTGCCCCAAAATAAGGAAAATTTCTGCCTTTTTGCCCCCAAATAAGGGAAATTTCAGCATTTTTACCTCAAAATAAGGGGAATTTCTGCATTTTTGCCACAAAATAAAAGAAATTTCTGTTTTTTTGCCCCAAAATAAGGAAAATTTCTGCCTTTTTTCCCTGACATAAGTGAAATTTCTGCAATTTTGCCCCAAAATAAGTGAAATTTCTGCAATTTTGCCACAAAATAAGGGAAATTTCTGGAAGTTTGCCCCAAAATAAGTGGAATTTCTGAGTTTTGCCCCAAAATAAGGAGAATTTCTGTCTTTTTGCCCTAACATATAGGGAATTTCTGCTTTTTTGCCCCACAATTAGGAGAATTTCTGCATTTTTTCTCCATAATACAAGGAATTTCTGCTTCTTAGCCCAAAAATAAGTGGAATGTATACCTTTTGCCACAAAAAAGGGAAATTTCTTCATTTTTACTCCAAAATAAAAGGAATTTCTGCTTTTTTGCCTCTAAAAAAGTGGAATTTCTATGTTTTTCCCTCAAAACAAAGGGAATTTCTGTCTTTTTTGCCCCAAAATAAGGAAAATTTCTGACTTATTACAATGAAATAAGTGAAATTTCTGCAATTTTGCCTCAAAATAAGGGAAATTTTTGCTTTTTTCCCCCAAATAAGAGAAATTTCAGCCTTTTTACCTCAAAATAAGAGGAATTTCTGCATTTTTCCCCTAAATATGGGAGATTTCTGCCTTTTGCCCCAAAATAAGAAAAATTTCTGCAATTTTGTACCAAAATAAAAGAAATTTCTGCCTTTTTGCACCAAAATAGGAAAATTTCTGAATTTTTTTCTGAAATAAGTGAAATTTCTGCAATTTTGCCCCAAAATAAGGGAAATTTCTGGAATTTTGCCCCAAAATAAGTGGAATTTCTGAGTTTTGCCCCAAAATAAGGAGAATTTCTGTCTTTTTGCCCCAACATATAGGGAATTTCTGCCTTTTTGCCCCACAATTAGGGGAATTTCTGCAATTTTGCTCCAAAATACGGGGAATTTCTGCCTTTTTGCCCGAAAATAAGAAGAATGCATACTTTTTTGCCATAAAAAAGGGAAATTTCTTCAGTTTTGCTCCAAAATAAGGGGAATTTCTGCTTTTTTGCCTCTAAATAAGTGGAATTTCTGTCTTTATCCCCAAAAACAAAGGGAATTTCTGTCTTTTTTGCCCCAAAATAAGGAAAATTTCTGACTTATTACCCTGAAATAACTGAAATTTCTGCAATTTTGCTCGAAAATAAGGGAAATTTCTGCCTTTTTCCCGCCAAATAAGGGAAATTTAAGCCTTGTTACCTCAAAATAAGAGGAATTTCTGCATTTTTGCCCCAAAATATGGGAGATTTCTGCCTTTTTGTTCCAAAATAAGAATAATTTATGCAATTTTGTACCAAAATAAAAGAAACTTCTGCCTTTTTGCACCAAAATAAGAAAATTTCTGCTTTTTTTTCTGAAATAAGTGAAATTTCTGCAATTATGCTCCAAAATAAGTGAAATTTCTGCAATTTTGCCCCAAAATAAGGGAAATTTCTTCAGGTTTGCTCCAAAATAAGGGGAATTTCTTCTTTTTTGCCTCTAAATAAGTGGAATTTCTGTCTTTATCCCCCAAAACAAAGGGAATTTCTGTCTTTTTTGCCCCAAAATAAGGAAAATTTCTGACTTATTACTCTGAAATAAGTGAAATTTCTGCAATTTTGCTCCAAAATAAGGGAAATTTCTGCTTTTTGCCCCCAAATAAGGGGAATTTCAGCCTTTTTACCTCAAAATAAGAGGAATTTCTGCATTTTTTCCCCAAAATATGGGAGATTTCTGCTTTTTTGTTCCAGAATAAGAAAAATTTATGCTATTTTGTACCAAAATAAAAGAAATTTCTTCCTTTTTGCACCAAAATAAGAAAATTTCTGCTTTTTTTTCTGAAATAAGTAAAATTTCTGCAATTTTGCCCCAAAATAAGTGAAATTTCTGCCTTTTTGCCCCAAAATAAGGGGAATTTCAGCCTTTTTACCTCAAAATAAGAAGAATTTCTGCATTTTTGTTCCAAAATATGAGAAATTTGTGCTTTTTTTCCACAAAATAAGAAAAATTTCTGCAATTCTGTACCAAAATAAAAGAAATTTCTAAAATTTTGCCCCAAAATAAAAGAAATTTCTGATTTTTGCCTCGAAAAAATGAGAATTTCTGTATTTTTGCTCCAAAATTAGGGGAGTTTCTGCAATTTTGTTCAAAATACAGGGAATTTCTGCCTCTTTTCCCGAAAATAAGGGGAACTTCTGCCGATTTGCCCCAAATAAAGGGAATTTCTGCATTTTTGCCCCAATATTAGGGGAATTTCTGCAATTTTGCTCCAAAATACGGGAAATTTCTGCTTTTTTGCCCGAAATTATGGGGATTTTCTGCGTTTTGCCCCCAAACAAGGGACATTTCTGCAATTTTATCCCAAAATAAGGGAAATATCTGCCTTTTTTCCCCCAAATAAGGTGAATTTATGCCTTTTTGCCCCCAAAATAATGGGAATTTCTGCATTTTGCCCTAAAATAAGAAAAATTTTTGCTTTTTTTCTCCGAAATAAGTGAAATTTCTGCAATTTTGTCTCAAAATAAGGGAAATTTCTGCCTTTTTGCTTCCAAATAATGGGAATTTCGGCCTTTTTACCTCAAAATAAGAGGAATTTCTGCATTTTGCCCCAATATATGGGAGATTTCTGCATTTTTGCCCCACAATAAGAATAATTTCTGCAATTTTGTACCAAAATAAAAGAAATTTCTGCCTTTTTGCACCAAAATAAATAAATTCTGCTTTTTTTCCGAAATAAGAGAAATTTCTGCAATTTTGCCCCAAAATAAGTGAAATTTCTGCAATTTTGCCCCAAAATAAGGGAAATTTCTGGCATTTTGCCCCAAAATAAGTGCAATTTCTGAGTTTTGCCCCAAAATAAGGAGAATTTCTGTCTTTTTGCCCCAACATATAGGAAATTTCTGCCTTTTTGCCCCACAATTAGGGGAATTTCTGCAATTTTTCTCCAAAATACAGGGAATTTCTGCCTTTTTGCCCGAAAATAAGAAGAATATATACCTTTTTGCCATAGAAAAGGGAAATTTTTTCATTTTTGCTCCAAAATAAGGGGAATTTCTGCCTTTTTGCCCTGAAATATGTGAAATGTCTGCAATTTCACCCCAAAATAAGGTGAATTTCTGCCATTGTGCCCCAAAATAATGGGAATTTCTGCATTTTGCCCTAAAATAAGAAAAAGTTTTGCTTTTTTTCTCTGAAATAAGTGAAATTTCTGCAATTTATCCTTAAAATAAAAGAAATATCTGCAATTTTTCCCCATAATAAAGGTATTTTCTGTAATATTGCCCCAAAATAAAGAGAATTTCTGTTTTTTGTCACAAAATAAGGGAAATTTCTGCAATTTTGCCCTAAAATAAGGAGAATTTCTGCCTTTTGCCCCAAAATAAGAAAATTTCTCGTTTTTTTTCTGAAATAAGTGAAATTTCTGCAATTTTGCCCAAAAATAAGTGAAATTTCTGAATTTTGCCCCAAAATAAGGAGAATTTCTGTCTTTTTGCCACAACATATATAGGGAATTTTTGCGTTTTTGCACACAATTAGGGAAATTTCTGCAATTTTGCTCCAAAATACGGGGAATTTCTGCCTTTTTGTCTGAAAATAAGAAGAATGCATACCTTTTTTCCATAAAAAAAGAAAATTTCTTCATTTTTGCTCCAAAATAAGAATTTCTGCTTTTTTGCGTCTAAATAAGTTGAATTTCTCTCTTTTTCCCCCAAAGCAAAGGGAATTTCTGTCTTTTTTGCCCCAAAATAAGAAAAATTTCTGCCTTTTTTCCCTGAAATAAGTGATATTTCTGCAATTTTGCCCCAAAATAAGTAAAATTTCTGCAATTTTGCCCCAAAATAAGGGAAATATCTGGAATTTTGCCCCAAAATAAGTAGAATTTCTGAGTTTTGCCCCAAAATAAAAAGAATTTTTTTCCTTTTGCCCTAACATATAGAGAATTTCTGCATTTTTGCCCCACAATTAGGGGAATTTTTGCAATTTTGCTCCAAAATACGGGGAATTTCTGCTTTTTAGCCTGAAAATAAGGGGAATGTATACCTTTTGCCACAAAAAAGGGAAATTTCTTCATTTTTGCTCCAAAATAAGGGGAATTTCTGCTTTTTTGCCTCTAAATAAGTGGAATTTCTGTCTTTTTCCCCCAAAACAAATGGGATTTCTGTCTTTTTTGCCCCAAATAAAAAAAATTTCTTACTTATTACCCTGAAATAAGTGAAATTTCTGCAATTTTGCCCCAAAATAAGGGAAATTTCTGCTTTTTTGTTCCCAAATAAGAAGAATTTCAGCCTTTTTACCTCAAAATAAGGGGAATTTCTGCATTTTTACCACAAAATATTAGGAATTTCTGCATTTTTGCCCCAAAATAAGAAAAATTTCTGCCTTTTTACCATGAAATAAGTGAAATTTCTGCAATTTTGCCCCAAAATAAGTGAAATTTCTGCAATTTTGCCCCAAAATAAAGAAAATTTCTGGAATTTTGCCCCAAAATAAGTGGAATTTCTGAGTTTTGCCCCAAAATAAGGAGAATTTCTGTCTTTTTGCCCCAACATATAGGGAATTTCTGTCTTTTTGCCCCACAATTAGGGGAATTTCTGCAATTTTGCTCCAAAATACGGGGAATTTCTGCCTTTTTGCCCGAAAATAAGAAGAATGCATATCTTTTTGCCATAAAAAAAAGGAAATTTCTTCATTTTTGCTTCAAAATAAGGGGAATTTCTGCTTTTTTGCCTCTAAATAAGTGGAATTTCTGTCTTTTCCTTCAAAAGAAAGAGAATTTCTGTTATTTTGGCCCCAAAATAAGTAAAATTTCTGACTTATTACCCTGAAATAAGTGAAATTTCTCCAATTTTGCCCCAAAATAAAGGAAATTTCTGCCTTTTTGCCATTAAATAAGGGAAATTTCAGCCTTTTTACCTCAAAAGAAGGGGAATTTCTGCATTTTTGCCACAAAATAAAAGAAATTTCTGTGTTTTTGCCCCAAAATAAGAAAAATTTCTGCTTTTTTTCCCTGAAATAAGTGAAATTTCTGCAATTTTGCCCCAAAATAACTGAAATTTCTGCAATTTTGCCCCAAAATAAGGGAAATTTCTGGAATTTTGCCCCAAAATAAGAGGAATTTCTGAGTTTTGCCCCAAAATAGGGAGAATTTCTGTCTTTTTGCCCCAACATATAGGGAATTTCTGCCTTTTTGCCCCACAATTAGGGGAATTTCTGCAATTTTGCTCCAAAATACGGGGAATTTCTGCTTTTTAGCCCAAAAATAAGTGGAAAGTATACCTTTTGCCACAAAAAAGTGAAATTACTTCATTTTTACTCCAAAATAAAAGGAATTTCTGCTTTTTTGCCTCTAAAATAGTGGAATTTCTGTCTTTTTCCCCCAAAACAAAGGGAATTTCTGTCTTTTTTGCCCAATAATAAGGAAAATTTCTGACTTATTACAATGAAATAAGTGAAATTTCTGCAATTTTGCCTCAAAATAAGGGAAATTTCTGCCTTTTTGCCCCCAAATAATGGGAATTTCAGCCTTTTTACCTCAAAATAAGGGGAATTTCTGCATTTTTGCCCCAAAATATGGGAGATTTCTGCCTTTTTGCCCCAAAATGAGAAAAATTTCTGCAATTTTGTACCAAAATCAAAGAAATTTCTGCCTTTTTGCACCAAAATAGGAAAATTTCTGAATTTTTTTTAAATAAGTGAAATTTCTGCAATTTTGCTTCAAAATAAGTGAAATTTCTGCAATTTTGCCCCAAAATAAGGGAAATTTCTGCAATTTTGCCCCAAAATAAGTGGAATTTCTGAGTTTTGCCCCGAAATCAGGAGAATTTCTGTCTTTTTGCCCCAACATATAGGGAATTTCTGCCGTTTTGCCCCACAATTAGGGGAATTTCTGCAATTTTGATCCAAAATACGGGGAATTTCTGCCTTTTGCCCGAAAATAAGAAGAATGCATACCTTTTTGCCATAAAAAAGAGAAATTTCTTCAGTTTTGCTCCAAAATAAGGGGAATTTCTGCTTTTTTGCCTCTAAATAAGTGGAATTTCTGTCTTTATCCTTCAAAACAAAGGGAATTTTTGTCTTTTTTGCCCCAAAATAAGGAAAATTTCTGACTTATTACCCTGAAATAAGTGAAATTTCTGCAATTTTGCCCCATAATAAGTGGAATTTCTGAGTTTTGCCCCAAAATAAGGAGAATTTCTGTCTTTTTGCCTCAACATACAGGGAATTTCTGCCTTTTCGCCCCACAATTAGGGGAATTTCTGCAATTTTGCTCCAAAATACGGGGAATTTCTGCTTTTTTGCCCGAAAATATAAAGAATGCATACCTTTTTGCCATAAAAAAGGGAAATTTCTTCATTTTTGCTCCAAAATAAGGGGAATTTATGCTTTTTTGCCTCTAAATAAGTGGAATTTCTGTCTTTTCCCCCCAAAACAAAGAAAATTTCTGTCATTTGGCCCCAAAATAAGGAAAATTTCTGACTTATTACCCTGAAATAAGTGAAATTTCTGCAATTTTGCCCCAAAATAAGGGAAATTTCTGCCTTTTTGCCCCCAATGAAGGGGAATTTCAGCTTTTTTACCTCAAAATAAGGGGAATTTCTGCCTTTTCCCCACAAAATATTAGCAATTTCTGCCATTTTGCACCAAAATAAGGAAAATTTCTGCTTTTTTTCTCTGAAATAAGTGAAATTTCTGCAATTTTGCCCCAAAATAAGTGAAATTTCTGCAATTTTGCCCCTAAATAAGGGAAATTTCTGGAATTTTGCCCCAAAATAAGTGGAATTTCTGAGTTTTGCCCCAAAATAAGGAGAATTTCTCTCTTTTTGTCCTAAAAATATAGGGAATTTCTGCATTTTTGCCCCACATTTAGGGGAATTTCTGCAATTTTGCTCCAAAATACGGGGAATTTCTGCCTTTTTGCACGAATATATAAAGAATGCATACCTTTTTGCCATAAAAAAGGGAAATTTCTTCATTTTTGCTCCAAAATAAGGGGAATTTCTTCAATTTTGCTCCAAAATACGGGGAATTTCTTCTTTTTAGCCCGAAAATAAGGGGAATGTATACCTTTTGCCACAAAAAAGATAAATTTCTTCATTTTTGCTTCTAAATAAGAAGAATTTCTGCTTTTTTGCCTCTAAATAAGTGGAATTTCTGTCTTTTTCCCCCAAAACCAAGGAAATTTCTGTTTTTTGCCCCAAAATAAGGAAAATTTCTGACTTATTACCCTGAAATAAGTGAAATTTCTGCAATTTTGCCTCAAAATAAGGGAAATTTCTGCCTTTTTGCCCCCAAATAAGGGGTATTTCAGCCTTTTTACCTCAAAATAAGAGGAATTTATGCATTTTTGCCCCAAAATATAAGAGATTTATGCCTTTTTGCCCCCAAATAAGCAAAATTTCTGCAATTTTGTACCAAAATAAAAGAAATTTCTGCCTTTTGCATCAAAATAAGAAAATTTCTGCTTTTTTTCTGAAATAAGTGAAATTTCTCCAATTTTGCCCCAAAATAAGTGAAATTTCTGCAATTTTGCCCCAAAATAAGTGATATTTCTGGAATTTTGCCCCAAAATAAGTGGAATTTTTGAGTTTTGCCCCAAAATAAAGAGAATTTCTGTATTTTGCCCCAACATATAGGGAATTTCTGCCTTTTTGCCCCACAATTAGGGGAATTTATGCAATTTTGCTCCAAAATACGGGAATTTTCTGCTTTTTAGCCTGAAAATAAGGGGAATGTATACCTTTTGCCACAAAAAAGGGAAATTTCTTCATTTTTGCACCAAAATAAGGGAAATTTCTGCTTTTTTGCTTCTAAATAAGTGGAATTTCTGTCTTTTTTTCCCAAAACAAAGGGAATTTCTGTCTTTTTTGCCCGAAATAAGGAAAATTTCTGACTTATTACCATGAAATAAGTGAAATTTCTGCAATTTTGCCCCAGAATAAGGAAAATTTCTGCTTTTCGCCCCCAAATAAGGGGAATTTCTGCCTTTTTACCTCAAAATAAGGGGAATTTTTGCATTTTTACCACAAAATATTTGGAATCTCTGCATTTTTGCCCAAAAATAAGGAAAATTTCTGCCTTTTTACTATGAAATAAGTGAAATTTCTGCAATTTTGCCCCAAGATAAGTGAAATTTCTGCAATTTTGCCCCCAAATTAGGGAAATTTCTGGAATTTTGCCCCAAAATAAGTGGAATTTCTGAGTTTTGCCCCAAAATAAGGAGAATTTCTGTCTTTTTGCCCTAACATATAGGGAATTTCTGCCTTTTTGCCCCACAATTAGGGGAATTTCTGCAATTTTGCTCCAAAATACGGGTAATTTCTGCTTTCTAGCCCAAATATAAGTGGAATGTATACCTTTTGCCACAAAAAAGGGAAATTTCTTCATTTTTACTCCAAAATAAAAGGAATTTCTGCTTTTTTGCCTCTAAAAAAGTGGAATTTCTGTCTTTTTCCCCCAAAACAAAGGGAATTTTTGTCTTTTTTGCCCCAAAATAAGGAAAATTTCTGACTTATTACACTGAAATAAGTGAAATTTCTGCAATTTTGCTTCAAAAAAAAGGAAATTTCTCTCTTTTTGCCCCCAAATAAGGGAAATTTCGCCTTTTTTCCTCAAAATAAGAGGAATTTCTGCATTTTTGCTTCAATATATAGTGATTTCTGCCTTTTTGCCCCCAAAAAAGAAAATTTTCTGCAATTTTGTATTAAAATAAAAAAAATTTCTGCCTTTTTGCACCAAAATTGGAAAATTTCTGAATTTTTTTCTTAAATAAGTTAAATTTCTGCAATTTTGCCCCAAAATAAGTGAAATTTCTGCAATTTTGCCCCCAAATAAGGGAAATTTCTGGAATTTTGCACCAAAATAAGTGGAATTTCTGAGTTTTGCCCCAAAATAAGGAGAATTTCTGTCTTTTTGCCCCAAAATATAGGGAATTTCTCCCTTCTTGCCCCACCATTAGGGGAATTTCTGCAATTTTGCTTCAAAATACGGGGAATTTCTGCCTTTTTGCCCGAAAATAAGAAGAATGCATACCTTTTTGCCATAAAAAAGGGAAATTTCTTCAGTTTTGCTCCAAAATAAGGGGAATTTCAGCTTTTGTGCCTCTAAATAAATGGAATTTCTGTCTTTTTCCCCCAAAACAAAGAGAATTTCTGTCTTTTTTGCCCCAAAGTAAAAACAATTTCTGACTTATTACCCTGAGATAAGTGAAATTTCTGCAATTTTGCCTCAAAATAAGGGAATTTTCTGCCTTTTTGCCCCCAAATAAGGGGAATTTCAGCCTTTTTACCTCAAAATAAGAGGAATTTATGCATTTTTGCCCCAAAATATAAGAGATTTATGCCTTTTTGCCCCCAAATAAGCAAAATTTCTGCAATTTTGTACCAAAATAAAAGAAATTTTTGCGTTTTGCATCAAAATAAGAAAATTTCTGCTTTTTTTCTGAAATAAGTGAAATTTCTGCAATTTTGCCCCAAAATAAGTGAAATTTCTGCAATTTTGCCCCAAAATAAGTGATATTTCTGGAATTTTGCCCCAAAATAAGTGGAATTTTTGAGTTTTGCCCCAAAATAAAGAGAATTTCTGTATTTTGCCCCAACATATAGGGAATTTCTGCTTTTTTGCCCCACAATTAGGGGAATTTATGCAATTTTGCTCCAAAATACGGGGAATTTCTGCTTTTTAGCCTGAAAATAAGGGGAATGTATACCTTTTGCCACAAAAAAGGGAAATTTCTTCATTTTTGCACCAAAATAAGGGAAATTTCTGCTTTTTTGCTTCTAAATATGTGGAATTTCTGTCTTTTTTTCCCAAAACAAAGGGAATTTCTGTCTTTTTTGCCCGAAATAAGGAAAATTTCTGACTTATTACCATGAAATAAGTGAAATTTCTGCAATTTTGCCCCAGAATAAGGAAAATTTCTGCTTTTCGCCCCCAAATAAGGGGGATTTCTGCCTTTTTACCTCAAAATAAGGGGAATTTTTGCATTTTTACCACAAAATATTTGGAATCTCTGCATTTTTGCCCAAAAATAAGGAAAATTTCTGCCTTTTTACTATGAAATAAGTGAAATTTCTGCAATTTTGCCCCAAGATAAGTGAAATTTCTGCAATTTTGCCCCCAAATTAGGGAAATTTCTGGAATTTTGCCCCAAAATAAGTGGAATTTCTGAGTTTTGCCCCAAAATAAGTGGAATTTCTGTCTTTTTGCCCCAAAATATAGGGAATTTCTCCCTTCTTGCCCCACCATTAGGGGAATTTCTGCAATTTTGCTTCAAAATACGGGGAATTTCTGCCTTTTTGCCCGAAAATAAGAAGAATGCATACCTTTTTGCCATAAAAAAGGGAAATTTCTTCAGTTTTGCTCCAAAATAAGGGGAATTTCAGCTTTTGTGCCTCTAAATAAATGGAATTTCTGTCTTTTTCCCCCAAAACAAAGAGAATTTCTGTCTTTTTTGCCCCAAAGTAAAAACAATTTCTGACTTATTACCCTGAAATAAGTGAAATTTCTGCAATTTTGCCCCAAAATAAGGGAAATTTCTGCCTTTTTGCCCCCAAATAAGGGGAATTTCAGCCTTTTTACCTCAAAATAAGTGAAATTTCTGCATTTTTGCCACAAAATATGGGAGATTTCTGCCTTTTCGCCCCAAAATAAGAAAAATTTCTGCAATTTTGTACCAAAATAAAAGAAATTTCTGCCTTTTTGCACCAAAATAAATAAATTCTGCTTTTTTTTCTGAAATAAGTGAAATTTCTGCAATTTTGCCCCAAAATAAGTGAAATTTCTGCAATTTTGCCCTAAAATAAGGGAAATTTCTGAAATTTTGCCCCAAAATAAGTGGAATTTCTGAGTTTTGCCCCGAAATAAGGAGAATTTCTGTCTTTTTGCCCCAACATATAGGGAATTTCTGCCTTTTTGCCCCACAATTAGGGGAATTTCTGCAATTTTGCTCCAAAATACAGGGAATTTCTGCCTTTTTGCTCGAAAATAAGAAGAATGCATAGCTTTTTGCCATAAAAAAGGGAAATTTCTTTATTTTTGCTCCAAAATAAGGGGAATTTCTGCAATTTTGATCCAAAATACGGGGAATTTCTGCTTTTTAGCCCGAAAATAAGCGGAATGTATACCTTTTGCCACAAAAAAAGATAAATTTCTTCATTTTTGCTCCAATAAAGAAGAATTTCTGCTTTTTTGCCTCTATATAAGTGGAATTTCTGTCTTTTTCCCCCAAAACAAAGGGAATTTCTGTTTTTTGCCCCAAAGTAAGATGAATTTCTGACTTATTACCCTGAAATAAGTGAAATTTCTGCAATTTTCCCTCAAAATAAGGGAAATTTCTGTCTTTTTGCCCCCAAATAAGGGAAATTTCAGCCTTTTTACCTCAAAATAAGAGGAATTTATGCATTTTGCCCCAAAATATAGGGGATTTCTGCTTTTTGCCCCCAAATCAGAAAAATTTCTGCAATTTTGTACCAAAATAAAAGAAATTTCTGCCTTTTTGCACCAAAATAAGAAAATTTCTGCTTTTTTTCTGAAATAATTGAAATTTCTGCAATTTTGCCAAAATAAGTGAAATTTCTGCAATTTTGCCCCAAAATAAGTGAAATTTCTGGAATTTTGTCCCAAAATAAGTGGAATTTCTGAGTTTTGCCCCAAAATAAAAAGAATTTCTGTCTTTTTGCCCCACAATTAGGGGAATTTCTGCAATTTTGCTCCAAAATACGGGGAATTTCTGCTTTTTAGCCTGAAAATAAGAAGAATGCATACCTTTTGCCACAAAAAAAAAATTTCTTCATTTTTGCTCCAAAATAAGGGGAATTTCTGCTTTTTTGCTTCTAAATAAGTGGAATTTCTGACTTTTTCCCCCAAAACAAAAGGAATTTCTGTCTTTTTTGCCCCAAATACGGAAAATTTCTGACTTATTACCCTGAAATAAGTGAAATTTCTTCAATTTTGCCCCCAAATAAGGGAAATTTCTGCTTTTTGCCCCCAAATATGAAAAATTTCTGCCTTTTTATCACAAAATAAGGGGAATTTTTGCATTTTTGCCACAAAATATTTGGAATTTCTTCATTTTTGCCCCAAAATGAGGAAAATTTCTGCCTTTTTACCATGAAATAAGTGAAATTTCTGCAATTTTGCCCCAAAATAAGTGAAATTTCGGCAATTTTGCCACAAAATAAGGGAAATTTCTGGAATTTTGCCCCAAAATAAGGGGAATTTCTGAGTTTTGCCCCAAAATAAGGAGAATTTCTGTCTTTTTGCCCTAACATATAGGGAATTTCTGCATTTTGCCCCACAATTAGGGGAATTTCTGCAATTTTGCTCCAAAATACGGGGAATTTCAGCTTTTTAGCCCAAAAATAAGTGGAATGTATACATTTTGCCACAAAAAAGGGAAATTTCTTCATTTTTACTCCAAAATAAAAGGAATATCTGCTTTTTTGCCTCTAAAAAAGTGGAATTTCTGTCTTTTTCTCCCAAAACAAAGGGAATTTCTGTGTTTTTTGCCCCAAAAAAAGGAAAATTTCTGACTTATTACTCTGAAATAAGTGAAATTTCTGCAATTTTGCCTCAAAATAAAGGAAATTTCTGCCTTTTTGCCCCCAAATAAGGGAAATTTCAGCCTTTTTACCTCAAAATAAGAGGAATTTCTGCTTTTTTGCCCCAAAATATGGGGATTTCTGCCTTTTTGCCCCAAAATAAGAAAAATTTCTGCAATTTTGTACCAAAATAAAAGAAATTTCTGCCTTTTTCACCAAAATAGGAAAATTTCTGAATTTTTTTCTGAAATAAGTTAAATTTCTGCAATTTTGCCCCAAAATAAGTGAAATTTCTGCAATTTTTCCCCAAAATAAGGGAAATTTCTGGAATTTTGCACCAAAATAAGTGGAATTTCAGAGTTTTGCCCCAAAATAAGGAGAATTTCTGTCTTTTTGCCCCAACATATAGGGAATTTCTCCCTTTTTGCCCCACAATTAGGGGAATTTCTGCAATTTTGCTTCAAAATAGGGGAATTTCTGCCTTTTTGCCCGAAAATAAGAATAATGCATACCTTTTTGCCATAAAAAAGGGAAATTTCTTCAGTTTTGCTCCAAAATAAGGGGAATTTCTGCTTTTTTGCCTCTAAATAAGTGGAATTTCTGTCTTTATCCCCAAAAACAAAGGGAATTTCTGTCTTTTTTGCCCCAAAATAAGGAAAATTTCTGACTTATTACCCTGAAATAAGTGAAATTTCTGCAATTTTGCTCGAAAATAAGGGAAATTTCTGCCTTTTTTACCCCAAATAAGGGGAATTTAAGCCTTGTTACCTCAAAATAAGAGGAATTGCTGCATTTTTGCCCCAAAATATGGGAGATTTCTGCCTTTTTCTTCCAAAATAAGAATAATTTATGCAATTTTGTACCAAAATAAAAGAAATTTCTGCCTTTTTGCATCAAAATAAGAAAATTTCTGCTTTTTTTCTGAAATAAGTGAAATTTCTGCAATTTTGCTCCAAAATAAGTGAAATTTCTGCAATTTTGCCCCAAAATAAGGGAAATTTCTGGAATTTTGCCCTAAAATAAGTGGAATTTCTGAGTTTTGCCCCAAAATATGGAGAATTTCTGTCTTTTTGCCACAACATATAGGGAATTTCTCCCTTTTTGCCCCACAATTAGGGGAATTTCTGCAATTTTGCTCCAAAATAGGGGAATTTCTGCCTTTTTGCCCGAAAATAAGAAGAATGCATACCTTTTTGCCATAAAAAAAGAAAATTTCTTCAGTTTTGCCCCAAAATAAGGGAAATTTCTGCAATTTTGCCCCAATGTAAAGGAAATTTCTGCAATTTTGCCCCAAAATAAGGGGAATTTCTGACTGTTTGCTCCCGAAAAAGGAGATTTTCTGTCTTTTTGCCCCATAATAAGGAGAATTTCTGCCTTTTTGCCCAAAAATTATGAGAATTTCTGCAATTTTGCTTCAAAATACAGGGAATTTCTGTTTTTTAGCCCCAAAATAAAGGGAATTTCTGCATTTTACCTCAAATTGAGAATAATTTCTGCCTTTTGCCTCAAAATAAGGGGAATTTTCTGCCTTTTTGTTTCAAAATAAGATAAATTTCTTCAATTTTGTACCATAATAAAAGAAATTTCTGCTCTTTGCCCCAAAATAAAAGGAATTTCTGACTTTTTGCCCTGAAATAAATGAAATTTCTGCAATTTTGCCCGAAAATAAGGGAAATTTGTGCCTCTTTGCCCCAAAATAAGAAGAAGTTTTGCCTTTTGCCCCAAAATATGGGGAATTTCAGCATTTTACCTCAAAATAAGAATTTCAGCCTTTTTGCCCCAAAATAAGGAAAATTTCTGCAATTTTGCCCCAAAATAAGGGGAATTTCTTCTTTTTGCCCCAAAATAAAGGATATTTCAGCCTTTTTACCTGAAAATAAGTGAAATTTCTGCAATTTTGCCCCAAATAAGGGAAATTTCTGCAATTTTGCCTCAAAATAAGGTAAATTCCTGCAATTTTGCCCCAAAATAAGTGGAATTTCTGAGTTTTGTCCCAAAATAAGAAGAATTTCTGTCTTTTTGCCCCACAATTAGGGGAATTTCTGCAATTTTGCTTCAAAATAAGGGGAATTTCTGCCTTTTTGCCTCTAAAGAAGTGGAATTTCTGTATTTTCCTTCCAAAACAAAGGGAATTTCTGTGTTTTTTGCCCCAAAATAAGGAAAATTTCTGACTTATTACCCTGAAATAAGTGAAATGTTTGCAATTTTGCCCCAAAATAAGGGAAATTTCTGCCTTTTTGCCCCCAAATAAGGGGAATTTCAGCCTTTTTACCTCAAAATAAGGGGAATTTCTGCATTTTTGCCACAAAATATTAGGAATTTCTGCCTTTTTGCCCCAAAATAAGAAAAATTTCTGCCATTTTTACCTGAAATAAGTGAAATTTCTGCAATTTTGCCCCAAAATAAGTAAAATTTCTGCAATTTTGCCCCAAAATAAGGGAAATTTCTGGAATTTTGCCCCAAAATAAGTGGAATTTCTGAGTTTTGCCCCAAAATAAGGAGAATTTCTGTCTTTTTGCCCCAACATATAGGGAATTTCTGCCTTTTTGCCCCACAATTAGGGGATTTTCTGCAATTGTGCTCCAAAAAACGGGAATTTCTGCTTTTTGCCCGAAAATAAGGGGAATATATACCTTTTGCCACAAAAAAGGGAAATTTCTTCATTTTTGCCCCAAAATAAGAGGAAATTCTGCCTTCTTACCTCACAATAAGTGAAATTTCTGCCTTTTTACCCAAAAATAAACAAAATTTCTCTTTTTGCCCAAAAATAAAAGGAATTTTTGAATTTTGCCCTGAAATAAGTGAAATTTCTGCAATTTTGCCCCAAAATAAGGGAATTTTTTGCCTTTTTGCCACAAAATAAAGGGAATTTCTGTCTTTTTGCCCCAAAATAAGGGATATTTCAGCATTTTACCTCATGATAAGGGGAATCTCTTCCTTTTTGCCCCAAAATATGGGGAATTTCTTCATTTTTGCCCCAAAATAAAGAAAATTTCTGCAATTTTGTACCAAAATAAAAGAAATTTCTGCCTTTTTGCCCCAAAATAAGAGAAATTTCTGTGCTTTTTCCCTGAAATAAGTGAAATTTCTGCAATTTTGCCCCAAAATAAGGGAAATTTCTGCAATTTTGCCCCAAAATAAAGGAAATTTCTGCAATTTTGCCCCAAAATAATAGGAATTTCTGCCTTTTTGCCGAAAAAAAGGGGAATTTCATCATTTTACCTCCAAATAAGGGGAATTTCTGCCTTTTTGCCACAAAATATGGGGAATATCTGCCCTATTGCCCTTAAATAAGGAAAATTTCTGCTTTTCTGCCCCAATTAACGGGAATTTCTGCCTTTTTGCCACAAAGTAAAGGGAATTTCTGCCTTTTTACCCCAAAATAACGGGAATTTCAGCCTTTTTACCTCAAAATAAGGGGAATTTCTGCCTTTTTCCCCAAAATATGGGTAATTTTTGCCTTTTTGTTCCAAAATAAGGAAAATTTCTATAATTTTGTATCAAAATAAAAGAAATTTCTGCTTTTTGCCCCAAAATAAAAGGAATTTCTGACTTTTTGCCCTGAAATAAATGAAATTCCTGCAATTATGCCCGAAAATAAGGGAAATTTGTGTATTTTTGCCTCCAAATGAGGGGAATTTCTGCCTTTTTGCCCCAAAATATGGGGAATTTCAGGATTTTACCTCATAATAAAGGAAATTTTAGGCTTTTTGCACCAAAATATGGGAAATTTCTGCCTTTTTGCCACAAAATAAGAAAAATTTCTGCAAGTCTGTAACAATATAAAAGAAATTTCTAAAATTTTGACCCGAAATAAGGGAAATTTCTGATTTTTGCCCCAAAATAATGAGAATTTCTCTATTTTTGCCCCAAAATAAAGGGAATTTCTGCCTTTATGCCCCAAAATTAGGGGAGTTTCTGCAATTTTGCTCCAAAATAAGAGGAATTTCTGCTTTTTTACCCGAAATTAAGTGGATTTTCTGCCTTTTTGCCCCTAAAGAAAAAAAATTTCTGCAACTTTATTCCAAAATAAGGGGAATTTCTGCCTTTCTGCCTTAATATAAGGGGAATTTCTGTCTTTTTGCCCTGAAATATGTGAAATTTCTGCAATTTTACCCCAAAATAAGGTGAATTTCTGCCTTTTTGCCCCAAAATAATGGGAATTTCTGCCTTTTTGCCCCAAAATAAGAAAAATTTTGCTTTTTTTCTCTGAAATAAGTGAAATTTCTGCAATTTTGACCTTAAATAAGGGAAATTTCTGCAATTTTTCCCCATAATAAGGGAAATTTCTGCAATTTTGCCCCAAAATAAGGGGAATTTCTGTTTTTTGCCCCCAAATAAGGAAAATTTCTGCAATTTTGCCCTAAAATAAGAAGAATTTCTGCCTTTTTGCCCTAAAATAAGGAGAATTTCTGCCTTTTTGCTCAAAAATAAAGAAAATTATTGTATTTTTTTACCGTAAAATTAGGTGAATTTCTGCAATTTATTCTCCAAAATACGGGAATTTTCTGCCTTTTTTGCCGAAAATGAGGGGAATTTCTGACATTTTGCCGCGAAATAAGTGAAATTTCTGCAATTTTGCCCCAAAATAAGAGAAATTTCTGCAATTTTTCCCTAAAATAAGGGGATTATCTGCTTTTTTTGCCGAAAATAAGGGGAATTTCTGACATTTTGCCGCAAAAAAGTGAAATTTCTGCAGTTTTACCCCAAAATAAGGGGAATTTCTGCCTTTTTGCCCAAAAATTAGGGGAATTTCTGCAATGTTGCTCCAAAATACGGGGAATTTGTGCCATTTTGCCCAAAAATAAGAAGAATGCATACCTTTTTGCCATAAAAAAAGCAAATTTCTTCATTTTTGCCTCAAAATAAGGGGATTTTCCACCTTTTTGACTCAAAATAAGTGCAATTTCTGCCTTTTCCCCAAAATAAACGAAATTTCTGTCTTTTTGCCCCAAAATAAGGGGAATTACAGCCTTTTTACCTCAAAATAAGGGGAATTTCTGCATTTTTGCCCCAAAATATGAGGAATTTCTGACTTTTTGCCCCAAAATTAGAAAAATTTCTGCAATTTTGTACCAAAATAAAAAAAATTTCTGCCTTTTTGCCCCCCAAAAAAAATTTTCGCCTTTTTTCCCTGAAATAAGTGAAATTTCTGCAATTTTGCCCCAAAATATGGAAATTTCTGCAATTTTGCCCCAATGTAAAGGAAATTTCTGCA
This sequence comes from Micromys minutus, assembly GCF_963924665.1. NCBI lineage: Eukaryota > Metazoa > Chordata > Mammalia > Rodentia > Muridae > Micromys > Micromys minutus. The sequence goes on from NW_027667456.1 coordinate 696,320, forward strand.
ATTTTGCCCCAAAATAAGGAAAATTTCTGACTGTTTGCTCCCAAAATAAAGGATATTTCAGCCTTTTTACCTGAAAATAAGTGAAATTTCTGCTATTTTGCCCCAAATAAAGGAAATTTCTGCAATTTTGCCCCAAAATAAGGTAAATTCCTGCAATTTTGCCCCAAAATAAGTGGAATTTCTGAGTTTTGCCCCAAAATAAGGAGAATTTCTGTCTTTTTGCCCCAACATATAGGGAATTTCTGCCTTTTTGCCCAACAATTAGGGGAATTTCTTCATTTTTGCTCCAAAATAAGGGGAATTTCTGCGTTTTTGCCTTCAAAGAAGTGGAATTTCTGTATTTTCCCCCCAAAACAAAGGGAATTTCTGTCTTTTTTGCCCCAAAATAAGGAAAATTTCTGACTTATTACCCTGAAATAAGTGAAATGTCTGCAATTTTGCCCCAAAATAAGAAAAATTTCTGCCTTTTTGCCCCCAAATAAGGGGAATTTAAGCCTTTTTACCTCAAAATAAGGGGAATTTCTGCATTTTTGCCACAAAATATTAGGAAATTCTGCCTTTTTGCCCCAAAATAAGAAAAATTTCTGCCATTTTTACCTGAAATAAGTGAAATTTCTGCAATTTTGCCCCAAAATAAGTGAAATTTCTGCAATTTTGCCCCAAAATAAGGGAAATTTCTGGAATTTTGCCCCAAAATAAGTGGAATTTCTGAGTTTTGCCCCAAAATTAAGAGAATTTCTGCCTTTTTGCCCCACAATTAGGGGAATTTCTGCAATTTTGCTCCAAAATACAGGGAATTTCTGCCTTTTTGCCGAAAATAAGGGGAATGCATACCTTTTTGCCATAAAAAAGGGAAATTTCTTCATTTTTGCCCCAAATGAAGGGAAATTTCTGCCTTTTTGCCCTGAAATATGTGAAATTTCTGCAATTTTAGCCCAAAATAAGGTGAATTCCTGCCTTTTTGCCATCAAAATAATGGGAATTTCTGCCTTTTTGCCCCACAATTAGGGGATTTTCTGCAATTGTGCTCCAAAATACGGGGAATTTCTGCTTTTTTGCCCGAAAATAAGGGGAATATATACCTTTTGCCACAAAAAAGGGAAATTTCTTCATTTTTGCCGCAAAATAAGAGGAATTTCTGCCTTCTTACATCAAAATAAGTGAAATTTCTGCCTTTTTACCCAAAAGTAAACGGAATTTCTGTCTTTTTGCCCCAAAATAAAAGCAATTTTTGAATTTTGCCCTGAAATAAGTGAAATTTCTGCAATTTTGCCCCAAAATAAGGGAAATTTCTGGAATTTTGCCCCAAAATAAATGGAATTTCTGAGTTTTGCCCGAAAATAAGGAGAATTTCTGTCTTTTTGCCCCAACATATCGGGAATTTCTGCCTTTTTGCCCCACAATTAGGGGAATTTCTGCAATTTTGCTCCAAAATACGGGGAATTTCTGCCTTTTTGCCCGAAATTAAGGGGATTTTCTGCCTTTTTGCCCCCAAACAAGGGAAATTTCTGCAATTTTAACCCAAAATTTGAAGAATTTCTGCCTTTTTACCCCCAAATAAGGGGAATTTCTGCCTTTTTGCCCTGAAATATGTGAAATGTTTGAGATTTTACCCCAAAAGAAGGTGAATTTCTGTCTTTGTGCCCCAAAATAATGGAAATTTCTGCATTTTGCCCTAAAATAAAAAAAAATTTTTGTTTTTTTCTCTGAAATAAATGAAATTTCTGCAATTTTGCCTTACAATAAAAGAAATATCTGCAATTTTTCCCCATAATAAAGGAAATTTCTGCAATTTTTTCTAAAATAAGGGGAATTTCTGATTTTTGCCACAAAATAAGGGGAATTTCTGCCTTTTTGCCTTAAAATAAAGAAAATTACTGCATGTTTTACCCCAAAATTAGGTGAATTTCTGCAATTTTTCTCCAAAATACGGGAATTTTCTCCCTTTTCGCCGAAAATGAAGTGAATTTCTGCCATTTTGCCGCGAAATAAGTGAAATTTCTGCAGTTTTACCCCAAAATAAGGGGAAGTTCTGCGTTTTTGCCCCAAAATTAGAGGAATTTCTGCAATTTTGCTCCAAAATACAGGGAATTTCTGCCTTTTTGCCCGAAAATAAAAAGAATGTATACCATTTGCCATAAAAAAGGGAAATTTCTTCATTTTTACTCCAAAATAAGGGGATTTTCCGCCTTTTTGACTCAAAGTAAGTGCAATTTCTGAATTTTCCCCAAAAATAAACGGAATTTCTGACTTTTTGCCCTGAAATAAGTTAAATTTCTAAAATTTTTCCCCAAAAATAAGGGAAATATCTGCTTTTTGCCCCAAAATAAGGGGAATTTCTGACTTTTTGCCCCAAAATAAGAAAAATTTCTGCAATTTAGTACCAAAATAAAAAAAATTTCTGCCTTTTTGCCCCAAAATAAGAAAATTTCTGCTTTTTTTTCTGAAATAAGTAAAATTTCTGCAATTTTGCCTCAAAATAAGTGAAATTTCTGCAATTTTGCCCCAAAAGAAGGGAAATTTCTGAATTGTGCCCCAAAATAAGTGGAATTTCTGAGTTTTGCCCCAAAATAAGATGAATTTCTGTCTTTTTGCTCCAACATGTAGGGAATTTATGCCTTTTTGCCCCACAATTAGGGGAATTTCTGCAATTTTGCTCTAAAATACGGGGAATTTCTGCCTTTTTGCCCGAAAATAATAAGAGTGCATACCTTTTTGCCATAAAAAAATGAAATTTCTTAATTTTTGCTCCAAAATAAGGGGAATTTCTGCTTTTTTGCCTCTAAATAAGTGGAATTTTTGTTTTTTCCCCCAAACAAAGGGAATTTCTGTCTTTTTTTCCCCCCAAATAAAAAAAAATTTCTGAATTATTATTCTGAAATAAGTGAAATTTCTGCAATTTTGCCCCAAAATACGGGAAATTCCTGCCTTTTTGCCTCCAAAAAAGGGGAATTTCAGCCTTTTTACCTCAAAAAAAGGGGAATTTCTTCATTTTTACCCCAAAATAATTGGATTTTCTGCCTTTTTGACTCAAAATAAGTGAAATTTATGCAATTTTTGCCCAAAATAAGGGAAATGTCTGCTTTTTGCCCCAAAATAAGGGGAATTTCAGCATTTTTACCTCAAAATAAGGGGAATTTCTGCATTTTTGCCCCAAAATATGGGAAATTTCTGCCTTTTTGCCAAAAATAAAAAAAATTTCTGCAATTTTGTACCAAAATAAAAGAAATTTGTGTCTTTTTTTCCCTGAAATTAGTGAAATTTCTGCAATTTTGCCACAAAATAAGTGAAATTTCTGCAATTTTGCCACAAAATAAGGGAAATTTTTGGAATTTTGCCCCAAAATAAGTGGAATTTCTGAGTTTTGCCCCAAAATAAGTAGAATTTCTGTCTTTTTGCCCCAACACATAGGGAATTTCTGTATTTTTGCCCCACAATTAGGGGAATTTCTGCAATTTTGCTCAAAAATACGGGGAATTTCTGTCTTTTTGCCCGAAAATAAGAAGAATGCATACCTTTTTGCCATAAAAAAGGGAAATTTCTTTATTTTCGCTCCAAAATAAGGGGAATTTCTGCTTTTTTGCCTCTAAATAAGTGGAATTTCTGTCTTTTTCCCCCAAAACATAGAGAATTTGTGTCTTTTTTGCCCCAAAATAAGGAAAATTTCTGACAACTTACCCTGAAATAAATGAAATATCTGCAATTTTGCCCCAAAATTAGGGAAATTTCTGCTTTTTGCAACCAAATAAGGGGAATTTTAGACTTTTTACCTCAAAATAAGGGGATTTTCGGCATTTTTGCCCCAAAATATGAGAAATTTCTGACTTTTTGCTCCAAATTAAGAAAATTTCTGCTTTTTTTTCTGAAATAAGTGAAATTTCTGCAATTTTGCATCAAAATAAGTGAAATTTCTGTGTTTTGCTCTAAAATAAAGAGAATTTCTGTCTTTTTGCCCAAACATATAGGGAATTTCTGCCTTTTTGTCCCACAATTAGGGGAATTTCTGCAATTTTGCTCCAAAATACGGGGAATTTCTGCTTTTTAGCCTGAAAATAAGAAGAATGCATACCTTTTGCCACAAAAAAAGGAAATTTCTTCATTTTTGCTCCAAAATAAGGGGAATTTCTGCTTTTTTGCTTCTAAATAAGTGGAATTTCTGACTTTTTCCCCCAAAACAAAAGGAATTTCTGTCTTTTTTGCCCCAAATAAGGAAAATTTCTGACTTATTACCCTGAAATAAGTGAAATTTCTGCAATTTTGTCCCAGAATAAGGGAAATTTCTGCTTTTTGCCCCCAAATAAGGGGAATTTCTGCCTTTTTACCTCAAAATAAGGGGAACTTTTGCAATTTTACCACAAAATATTTGGAATCTCTGCATTTTTGCCCCAAAATGAGGAAAATTTCTGCCTTTTTACCATGAAATAAGTGAAATTTCTGCAATTTTGCCCCAAAATAAGTGAAATTTCTGCAATTTGGCCACAAAATAAGGGAAATTTCTGGAATTTTGCCCCAAAATAAGTGGAATTTCTGAGTTTTGCCCCAAAATAAGGAGAATTTCTGTCTTTTTGCCCTAACATATAGGGAATTTCTGCATTTTGCCCCACAATTAGGGGAATTTCTGCAATTTTGCTCCAAAATACGGGTAATTTCAGCTTTTTACGCCAAAAATAAGTGGAATGTATACATTTTGCCACAAAAAAGGGAAATTTCTTCATTTTTACTCTAAAATAAAAGGAATTTCTGCTTTTTTGCCTCTAAAAAAGTGGAATTTCTGTCTTTTTCCCCCAAAACAAAGGGAATTTCTGTGTTTTTTGCCCCAAAATAAAAAAAATTTCTGACTTATTACCCTGAAATAAGTGAAATTTATGCAATTTTGCCTCAAAATAAGTGAAATTTCTGCAATTTTGGCCCAAAATAAGGGAAATTTTTGGAATTTTGCCCCAAAGTAAGTGGAATTTCTGAGTTTTGCCCCAAAATAAGGAGATTTTCTGTTTTTTTGCTCTAACTTACAGGGAATTTCTGCCTTTTTGCCCCACAATTAGCGGAATTTTTGCAATTTTGCTCCAAAATACGGGTAATTTCTGCTTTTTAGCCCAAAAATAAGTGGAATGTATACCTTTTGCCACAAAAAAGGAAAATTTCTTCATTTTTACTCCAAAATAAAAGGAATTTCTGTTTTTTTGCCTCTAAAAAAGTGGAATTTCTGTCTTTTTCCCCCAAAACAAAGGGAATTTCTGTGTTTTTTGCCCCAAAAAAAGGAAAATTTCTGACTTATTACTCTGAAATAAGTGAAATTTCTGCAATTTTGCCTCAAAATAAAGGAAATTTCTGCCTTTTTGCCCCCAAATAAGGGAAATTTCAGCCTTTTTACCTCAAAATAAGAGGAATTTCTGCTTTTTTTGCTCCAAAATATGGGGATTTCTGCCTTTTTGCCCCAAAATAAGAAAAATTTCTGCAATTGTGTACCAAAATAAAAGAAATTTCTGCCTTTTTGCACCAAAATAGGAAAATTTCTGAATTTTTTTCTGAAATAAGTTAAATTTCTGCAATTTTGCCCCAAAATAAGTGAAATTTCTGCAATTTTTCCCCAAAATAAGGGAAATTTCTGGAATTTTGCACCAAAATAAGTGGAATTTCTGAGTTTTGCCCCAAAATAAGGAGAATTTCTGACTTTTTGCCCCAACATATAGGGAATTTCTCCCTTTTTGCCCTACAATTAGGGGAATTTCTGCAATTTTGCTCCAAAATAGGGGAATTTCTGCCTTTTTGCCCGAAAATAAGAATAATGCATACCTTTTTGCCATAAAAAAGGGAAATTTCTTCAGTTTTGCTCCAAAATAAAAGGAATTTCTGCTTTTTTGCCTCTAAATAAGTGGAATTTCTGTCTTTATCCCCAAAAACAAAGGGAATTTCTGTCTTTTTTGCCCCAAAATAAGGAAAATTTCTGACTTATTACCCTTGAAATAAGTGAAATTTCTGCAATTTTGCTCGAAAATAAGGGAAATTTCTGCCTTTTTCCCTCCAAATAAGGGGAATTTAAGCCTTGTTACCTCAAAATAAGAGGAATTGCTGCATTTTTGCCCCAAAATATGGGAGATTTCTGCCTTTTTCTTCCAAAATAAGAATAATTTATGCAATTTTGTACCAAAATAAAAGAAATTTCTGCCTTTTTGCACCAAAATAAGAAAATTTCTGCTTTTTTTCTGAAATAAGTGAAATTTCTGCAATTTTGCTCCAAAATAAGTGAAATTTCTGCAATTTTGCCCCAAAATAAGGGAAATTTCTGGAATTTTGCCCTAAAATAAGTGGAATTTCTGAGTTTTGCCCCAAAATAAGGAGAATTTCTGTCTTTTTGCCACAACATATAGGGAATTTCTCCCTTTTTGCCCCACAATTAGGGGAATTTCTGCAATTTTGCTCCAAAATAGGGGAATTTCTGCCTTTTTGCCCGAAAATAAGAAGAATGCATACCTTTTTGCCATAAAAAAAGAAAATTTCTTCAGTTTTGCCCCAAAATAAGGGAAATTTCTGCAATTTTGCCCCAATGTAAAGGAAATTTCTGCAATTTTGCCCCAAAATAAGGGGAATTTCTGACTGTTTGCTCCCGAAAAAGGAGATTTTCTGTCTTTTTGCCCCATAATAAGGAGAATTTCTGCATTTTTGCCCAAAAATTATGAGAATTTCTGCAATTTTGCTTCAAAATACAGGGAATTTCTGTTTTTTAGCCCCAAAATAAAGGGAATTTCTGCATTTTACCTCAAATTGAGAATAATTTCTGCCTTTTGCCTCAAAATAAGGGGAATTTTCTGCCTTTTTGTTTCAAAATAAGATAAATTTCTTCAATTTTGTACCATAATAAAAGAAATTTCTGCTCTTTGCCCCAAAATAAAAGGAATTTCTGACTTTTTGCCCTGAAATAAATGAAATTTCTGCAATTTTGCCCGAAAATAAGAGAAATTTTTGCCTCTTTGCCCCAAAATAAGAAGAAGTTTTGCCTTTTGCCCCAAAATATGGGGAATTTCAGCATTTTACCTCAAAATAAGAATTTCAGCCTTTTTGCCCCAAAATAAGGAAAATTTCTGCAATTTTGCCCCAAAATAAGGGGAATTTCTTCCTTTTTGCCCCAAAATAAAGGATATTTCAGCCTTTTTACCTGAAAATAAGTGAAATTTCTGCAATTTTGCCCCAAATAAGGGAAATTTCTGCAATTTTGCCTCAAAATAAGGTAAATTCCTGCAATTTTGCCCCAAAATAAGTGGAATTTCTGAGTTTTCTCCCAAAATAAGAAGAATTTCTGTCTTTTTGCCCCAACATATAGGGAATTTCTGCCTTTTTGCCCAACAATTAGGGGAATTTCTTCATTTTTGCTTCAAAATAAGGGGAATTTCTGCCTTTTTGCCTCTAAAGAAGTGGAATTTCTGTATTTTCCTTCCAAAACAAAGGGAATTTCTGTGTTTTTTGTCCCAAAATAAGGAAAATTTCTGACTTATTACCCTGAAATAAGTGAAATGTTTGCAATTTTGCCCCAAAATAAGGGAAATTTCTGCCTTTTTGCCCCCAAATAAGGGGAATTTCAGCCTTTTTACCTCAAAATAAGGGGAATTTCTGCATTTTTGCCACAAAATATTAGGAATTTCTGCCTTTTTGCCCCAAAATAAGAAAAAATTCTGCCATTTTTACCTGAAATAAGTGAAATTTCTGCAATTTTGCCCCAAAATAAGTAAAATTTCTGCAATTTTGCCCCAAAATAAGGGAAATTTCTGGAATTTTGCCCCAAAATAAGTGGAATTTCTGAGTTTTGCCCCAAAATAAGGAGAATTTCTGTCTTTTTGCCCCAACATATAGGGAATTTCTGCCTTTTTGCCCCACAATTAGGGGATTTTCTGCAATTGTGCTCCAAAAAACGGGATATTTCTGCTTTTTTGCCCGAAAATAAGGGGAATATATACCTTTTGCCACAAAAAAGGGAAATTTCTTCATTTTTGCCCCAAAATAAGAGGAATTTCTGCCTTCTTACCTCAAAATAAGTGAAATTTCTGCCTTTTTACCCAAAAATAAACGGAATTTCTGACTTTTAGCCCCAAAATAAAAGGAATTTTTGAATTTTGCCCTGAAATAAGTGAAATTTCTGCAATTTTGCCCCTAAATAAGGGAAATTTCTGCCTTTTTGCCCCCAAATAAGGGGAATTTCAGCCTTTTTACCTCAAAATAAAGGGAATTTCTGCATTTTTGCCACAAAATATTAGGTATTTCTGCCTTATTGCCTCAAAATAAGAAAAATTTCTGCATTTTTTTTATCTGAAATAAGTGAAATTTCTGCAATTTTGTTCCAAAATAAGTGAAATTTCTGCAAATTTCCCCAAAATAAGGGAAATTTCTGGAATTTTGCCCCAAAATAAGTGGAATTTCTGAGTTTTGCCCCAAAATAAGGAGAATTTCTGTCTTTTTGCCCCAACATATAGGGAATTTCTGCCTTTTTGCCCCACAATTAGGGGATTTTCTGCAATTGTGCTCCAAAAAACGGGATATTTCTGCTTTTTTGCCCGAAAATAAGGAGAATATATACCTTTTGCCACAAAAAAAGGGAAATTTCTTCATTTTTGCCCCAAAATAAGAGGATTTTCTGCCTTCTTACCTCACAATAAGTGAAATTTCTGCCTTTTTACCCAAAAATAAACAAAATTTCTCTTTTTGCCCAAAAATAAAAGGAATTTTTGAATTTTGCCCTGAAATAAGTGAAATTTCTGCAATTTTGCCCCAAAATAAGGGAAATTTTTGCCTTTTTGCCACAAAATAAAGGGAATTTCTGTCTTTTTGCCCCAAAATAAGGGATATTTCAGCACTTTACCTCATGATAAGAGGAATCTCTTCCTTTTTGCCCCAAAATATGGGGAATTTCTTCATTTTTGCCCCAAAATAAAGAAAATTTCTGCAATTTTGTACCAAAATAAAAGAAATTTCTGCCTTTTTGCCCCAAAATAAGAGAAATTTCTGTGCTTTTTCCCTGAAATAAGTGAAATTTCTGCAATTTTGCCCCAAAATAAGGGAAATTTCTGCAATTTTGCCCCAAAATAAAGGAAATTTCTGCAATTTTGCCCCAAAATAATAGGAATTTCTGCCTTTTTGCCGAAAAAAAAAGGGAATTTCATCATTTTACCTCCAAATAAGGGGAATTTCTGCCTTTTTGCTACAAAATATGGGGAATATCTGCCCTATTGCCCTTAAATAAGGAAAATTTCTGCTTTTCTGCCCCAATTAACGGGAATTTCTGCCTTTTTGCCACAAAGTAAAGGGAATTTCTGCCTTTTTACCCCAAAATAACGGGAATTTCAGCCTTTTTACCTCAAAATAAGGGGAATTTCTGCCTTTTTCCCCAAAATATGGGTAATTTTTGCCTTTTTGTTCCAAAATAAGGAAAATTTCTACAATTTTGTATCAAAATAAAAGAAATTTCTGCTTTTTGCCCCAAAATAAAAGGAATTTCTGACTTTTTGCCCTGAAATAAATGAAATTCCTGCAATTATGCCCGAAAATAAGGGAAATTTGTGTATTTTTGCCTCCAAATGAGGGGAATTTCTGCCTTTTTGCCCCAAAATATGGGGAATTTCAGGATTTTACCTCATAATAAAGGAAATTTTAGGCTTTTTGCACCAAAATATGGGAAATTTCTGCCTTTTTGCCACAAAATAAGAAAAATTTCTGCAAGTCTGTAACAATATAAAAGAAATTTCTAAAATTTTGACCCGAAATAAGGGAAATTTCTGATTTTTGCCCCAAAATAATGAGAATTTCTCTATTTTTGCCCCAAAATAAAGGGAATTTCTGCCTTTATGCCCCAAAATTAGGGGAGTTTCTGCAATTTTGCTCCAAAATAAGAGGAATTTCTGCTTTTTTACCCGAAATTAAGTGGATTTTCTGCCTTTTTGCCCCTAAAGAAAAAAAAATTACTGCAACTTTATTCCAAAATAAGGGGAATTTCTGCCTTTCTGCCTTAAAATAAGGGGAATTTCTGTCTTTTTGCCCTGAAATATGTGAAATTTCTGCAATTTTACCCCAAAATAAGGTGAATTTCTGCCTTTTTGCCCCAAAATAATGGGAATTTCTGCCTTTTTGCCCCAAAATAAGAAAAATTTTGCTTTTTTTCTCTGAAATAAGTGAAATTTCTGCAATTTTGACCTTAAATAAGGGAAATTTCTGCAATTTTTCCCCATAATAAGGGAAATTTCTGTCTTTTTGTTCCAAAATAAGGGATATTTCAGCATTTTACCTCATGATAAGGGGAATCTCTTCCTTTTTGCCCCAAAATATGGGGAATTTCTTCATTTTTGCCCCAAAATAAAGAAAATTTCTGCAATTTTGTACCAAAATAAAAGAAATTTCTGCCTTTTTGCCCCAAAATAAGAGAAATTTCTGTGCTTTTTCCCTGAAATAAGTGAAATTTCTGCAATTTTGCCCCAAAATAAGGGAAATTTCTGCAATTTTGCCCCAAAATAAAGGAAATTTCTGCAATTTTGCCCCAAAATAATAGGAATTTCTGCCTTTTTGCCGAAAAAAAGGGGAATTTCATCATTTTACCTCCAAATAAGGGGAATTTCTGCCTTTTTGCCACAAAATATGGGGAATATCTGCCCTATTGCCCTTAAATAAGGAAAATTTCTGCTTTTCTGCCCCAATTAACGGGAATTTCTGCCTTTTTGCCACAAAGTAAAGGGAATTTCTGCCTTTTTACCCCAAAATAACGGGAATTTCAGCCTTTTTACCTCAAAATAAGAAGAATTTCTGCCTTTTTCCCCAAAATATGGGTAATTTTTGCCTTTTTGTTCCAAAATAAGGAAAATTTCTATAATTTTGTATCAAAATAAAAGAAATTTCTGCTTTTTGCCCCAAAATAAAAGGAATTTCTGACTTTTTGCCCTGAAATAAATGAAATTCCTGCAATTATGCCCGAAAATAAGGGAAATTTGTGTATTTTTGCCTCCAAATGAGGGGAATTTCTGCCTTTTTGCCCCAAAATATGGGGAATTTCAGGATTTTACCTCATAATAAAGGAAATTTTAGGCTTTTTGCACCAAAATATGGGAAATTTCTGCCTTTTTGCCACAAAATAAGAAAAATTTCTGCAAGTCTGTAACAATATAAAAGAAATTTCTAAAATTTTGACCCGAAATAAGGGAAATTTCTGATTTTTGCCCCAAAATAATGAGAATTTCTCTATTTTTGCCCCAAAATAAAGGGAATTTCTGCCTTTATGCCCCAAAATTAGGGGAGTTTCTGCAATTTTGCTCCAAAATAAGAGGAATTTCTGCTTTTTTACCCGAAATTAAGTGGATTTTCTGCCTTTTTGCCCCTAAAGAAAAAAAATTTCTGCAACATTATTCCAAAATAAGGGGAATTTCTGCCTTTCTGCCTTAAAATAAGGGGAATTTCTGTCTTTTTGCCCTGAAATATGTGAAATTTCTGCAATTTTACCCCAAAATAAGGTGAATTTCTGCCTTTTTGCCCCAAAATAATGGGAATTTCTGCCTTTTTGCCCCAAAATAAGAAAAATTTTGCTTTTTTTCTCTGAAATAAGTGAAATTTCTGCAATTTTGCCCTAAAATAAGGGAAATTTCTGCAATTTTTCCCCATAATAAGGGAAATTTCTGCAATTTTGCCCCAAAATAAGGGGAATTTCTGTTTTTTGCCCCCAAATAAGGAAAATTTCTGCAATTTTGCCCTAAAATAAGAATTTCTGCCTTTTTGCCCTAAAATAAGGAGAATTTATGCCTTTTTGCCCAAAAATAAAGAAAATTACTGTATTTTTGTACCCTAAAATTAGGTGAATTTCTGCAATTTATTCTCCAAAATACGGGAATTTTCTGCCTTTTTTGCCGAAAATAAGGGGAATTTCTGACATTTTGCCGCGAAATAAGTGAAATTTCTGCAATTTTGCCCCAAAATAAGAGAAATTTCTGCAATTTTTCCCTAAAATAAGAGGATTATCTGCTTTTTTTGCCGAAAATAAGGGGAATTTCTGACATTTTGCCGCAAAAAAGTTAAATTTCTGCAGTTTTACCCCAAAATAAGGGGAATTTCTGCCTTTTTGCCCAAAAATTAGGGGAATTTCTGCAATGTTGCTCCAAAATACGGGGAATTTGTGCCATTTTGCCCAAAAATAAAGGGAATGTATACCTTTTTGCCATAAAAAAAGCAAATTTCTTCATTTTTGCCCCAAAATAAGGGGATTTTCCAACTTTTTGACTCAAAATAAGTGCAATTTCTGCCTTTTCCCCAAAATAAACAAAATTTCTGTCTTTTTGCCCCAAAATAAGGGGAATTACAGCCTTTTTACCTCAAAATAAGGGGAATTTCTGCCTTTTTGCCCCAAAATATGAGGAATTTCTGACTTTTTGCCCCAAAATAAGAAAAATTTCTGCAATTTTGTACCAAAATAAAAAAAATTTCTGCCTTTTTGCCCCCCAAAAAAAATTTTCGCCTTTTTTCCCTGAAATAAGTGAAATTTCTGCAATTTTGCCCCAAAATATGGAAATTTCTGCAATTTTGCCCCAATGTAAAGGAAATTTCTGCAATTTTGCCCCAAAATAAGGAAAATTTCTGACTGTTTGCTCCCAAAAAAGGAGATTTTCTGTCTTTTAGCCCCAAAATAAGGAGAATTTTTGCCTTTTGCCCGAAAATTATGAGAATTTCTGCAATTTTGCTTCAAAATACGGGGAATTTCTGCTTTCTAGCCCCAAAATAAAGGGAATTTCTGCATTTTACCACAAAATAAGAATAGTTTCTGCCTTTTGCCTCAAAATAAGGGGAATTTTCTGCCTTTTTGTTTCAAAATAAGAAAAATTTCTTCAATTTTGTACCATAATAAAAGAAATTTCTGCTCTTTGCCCCAAAATAAAAGGAATTTCTGAATTTTTGCCCTGAAATAAATGAAATTTTTGCAATTTTGCCCGAAAATAAGGGAAATTTGTGCCTTTTTGCCCCAAAATAAGAAGAATTTTTTCCTTTTGCCCCAAAATATGGGGAATTTCAGCATTTTACCTCAAAATAAGAAGAATTTCAGCCTTTTTGCCCCAAAATAAGAAAAATTTCTGCAATTTTGCCCCAAAATAAGGGGAATTTCTTCCTTTTTGCCCCAAAATAAAGGATATTTCAGTCTTTTTACCTGAAAATAAGTGAAATTTCTGCAATTTTGCCCCAAATAAGGAAAATTTCTGCAATTTTGCCCCAAAATAAGGTAAATTCCTGCAATTTTGCCCCAAAATAAGTGGAATTTTTGAGTTTTGCCCCAAAATAAGGAGAATTTCTGTCTTTTTGCCCCAACATATAAGGAATTTCTGCCTTTTTGCCCCACAATTAGGGGAATTTCTGTCTTTTTGCCCCAAAATAAGGAAAATTTCTGACTTATTACCCTGAAATAAGTGAAATGTCTGCAATTTTGCCCCAAAATAAGAAAAATTTCTGCCTTTTTGCACCCAAATAAGGGGAATTTCAGCCTTTTTACCTCAAAATAAGGGGAATTTCTGCATTTTTGCCACAAAATATTAGAAATTTCTGCCTTTTTGCCCCAAAATAAGAAAAATTTCTGCCATTTTTACCTGAAATAAAGGAAATTTCTGCAATTTTGCCCCAAAATAAGGCAAATTTCTGACTTTTTGCCCTGAAATAATTGAAATTTCTGCAATTTTGCCCCAAAATAATAGGAATTTCTGCCTTTTTGCCGAAAATAAGGGGAATTTCATCATTTTACCTCTAAATAAGGGGAATTTCTGCATTTTTGCCACAAAATATAGGGAATTTCTGCCCTATTGCCCTTAAATAAGGAAAATTTCTGCTTTTCTGCCCCAATTAACGGGAATTTCTGCCTTTTTGCCACAAAGTAAAGAGAATTTCTGCCTTTTTGCCCCAAAATAACGGAAATTTCAGCCTTTTTACCTCAAAATAAGAAGAATTTCTGCCTTTTTCCCCAAAATATGTGTAATTTTTGCCTTTTTGTTCCAAAATAAGGAAAATTTCTACAATTTTGTATCAAAATAAAAGAAATTTCTGCTTTTTGCCCCAAAATAAAAGGAATTTCTGACTTTTTGCCCTGAAATAAATGAAATTCCTGCAATTATGCCTGAAAATAAGGGAAATTTGTGCCTTTTTGCCCCCAAATGAGGGGAATTTCTGCCTTTTTGCCCCAAAATATGGGGAATTTCAGGATTTTACCTCAACATAAGGGGAATTTCAGCCTTTTTGCACCAAAATATGGGGAATTTCTGACTCTTTGCCCCAAAATAATAAAAATTTCTGCAATTTTGTACCAAAATAAAAAAAATTTCTGCCTTTTTTCCCCGCAAAAAAAATTTCCGCCTTTTTTCCCTGAAATAAGTGAAATTTCTGCAATTTTGCCTCAAAATAAGGGAAATTTCTGCAATATTGCCCCAATGTAAAGGAAATTTCTGCAATTTTGCCCCAAAATAAGGGGAATTTCTGACTGTTTGCTCCCGAAAAAGGAGATTTTGTGTCTTTTTGCCCCAAAATAGGGAGAATTTCTGCCTTTTTGCCCGAAAATTATGAGAATTTCTGCAATTTTGCTTCAAAATACGAGGAATTTCTGCCTTTTAGCCCCAAAATAAAAAGAATTTCTGCATTTTACCTCAAAATAAGAATAATTTCTGCCTTTTGCCTCAAAATAAGGGGAATTTTCTGCCTTTTTGTTTCAAAATACGAAAAATTTCTTCAATTTTGTACCATAATAAAAGAAATTTCTGCTTTTTGCCCCAAAATAAAAGGAATTTCTTACTTTTTGCCCTGAAATAAATGAAATTCCTGCAATTATGCCCGAAAATAAGGGAAATATGTGCCTTTTTGCCCCCAAATGAGGGGAATTTCTGCCTTTTTGCCCCAAAATATGTGGAATTTCAGGATTTTACCTCAAAATAAGTAGAATTTTAGCCTTTTTGCCACAAAATAAGAAAAATTTCTGCAAGTCTGTAACAAAATAAAAGAAATTTCTATAATTTTGCCCCAAAATAAGGGAAATTTCTGATTTTTGCACCAAAATAAGGAGAATTTCTCTATTTTTGCCCCAAAATAAAGGGAATTTCTGCCTTTTTGCCCCAAAATTAGGGGAGTTTCTGCAATTTTGCTTCAAAATATGAGGAATTTCTGCCTTTTTACCCGAAATTAAGTGGATTTTCTGCCTTTTTGCCCCCAAATAAGGGAAATTTCTGCAATTTTATCCCAAAAGAAGGGAAATTTCTGCCTTATTGCCCCCAAATAAGGGGAATTTCTGCCATTTTGCCCTGAAATATGTGAAATTTCTGATATTTTAACCCAAAATAAGGTGAATTTCTGCCTTTTTGCCCCAAAATAATTGGAATTTCTGCCTTTTTGCCCCAAAATAAGAAAAATTTTTGCATTTTTTTCTCTGAAATAAGTGAAATTTCTGCAATTTTGTCCTAAAATAAGGGAAATTTCTGCAATTTTTCCCCATAATAAGGAAAATTTCTGCAATTTTGCCTCAAAAGAAGGGGAATTTCTGTTTTTGCCCCCAAATAAGGGAAATTTCTGCAATTTTGCCCTAAAATAAGGGGATTTTCTGCCTTTTTTGCCGAAAATAAGGGGAATTTCTGACATTTTGCCGTAAAATAAGTGAAATTTCTGCAGTTTTACCCCAAAATAAGGGGAATTTCTGCCTTTTTGCCCAAAAATTAGAGGAATTTCTGCAATTTTGCTCCAAAATACGGGTAATTTCTGCCTTTTTGCCCGAAAATAAAGGGAATGTATACCTTTTTGCCATAAAAAAGCAAATTTCTTCATTTTTGCCCCAAAATAAGGGGATTTTCTACCTTTTTGACTCAAAATAAGTGCAATTTCTGCCTTTTCCCCAAAATAAACGAAATTTCTGTCTTTTTGCCCCAAAATAAGGGGAATTTCAGCCTTTTTACCTAAAAATAAGGGGAATTTCTGCCTTTTTGCCCCAAAATATGGGGAATTTCTGACTTTTTGCCCCAAAATAAGAAAAATTTCTGCAATTTTGTACCAAAATAAAAGAAATTTCTGCCTTTTTGCCCCCCCAAAAAAATTTCCGCCTTTTTTCCCTGAAATAAGTGAAATTTCTGCAATTTTGCCCCAAAATAAGGGAAATTTCTGCAATTTTGCCCCAAAATAAGGGAAATTTCTGCAAATTTGCCCCAAAATAAGGGAAATTTCTGCAATTTTGCCCCAATGTAAAGGAAATTTCTGCAATTTTGCCCCAAAAGAAGGGGAATTTCTGGCTGTTTGCTCCCGATAAAGGAGATTTTCTGTATTTTTGCCCCAAAATAAGGGGAATTTCTGCCTTTTTGCCCGAAAATTATGAGAATTTCTGCAATTTTGCTTCAAAATACGGGGAATTTCTGCATTTTAGCCCCAAAATAAAAAGAATTTCTGCATTTTACCTCAAAATAAGAATAATTTCTGCTTTTTGCCTCAAAATAAGGGGAATTTTCTGCCTTTTTGTTTCATAATAAGAAAAATTTCTTCAATTTTGTACCATAATAAAAGAAATTTCTGCTCTTTGCCCCAAAATAAAAGGAATTTCTGACTTTTTGCCCTGAAATAAATGAAATTTCTGCAATTTTGCCCGAAAATAAGGGAAATTTGTGCCTCTTTGTCCCAAAATAAGAAGAAGTTTTGCCTTTTTCCCCAAAATATGGGGAATTTCAGCATTTTACCTCAAAATAAGAATTTCAGCCTTTTTGCTTCAAAATAAGGAAAATTTCGGCAATTTTGCCCCAAAATAAGGGGAATTTCTTCCTTTTTGCCCCAAAATAAAGGATATTTCAGCCTTTTTACCTGAAAATAAGTGAAATTTCTGCTATTTTGCCCCAAATAAGGGAAATTTCTGCAATTTTGCCCCAAAATAAGGTAAATTCCTGCAATTTTGCCCCAAAATAAGTGAAATTTCTGCAATTTTGCCCCAAAATAAGGGAAATTTCTGGAATTTTGCCCCAAAATAAGTGGAATTTCTGAGTTTTGCCCCAAAATAAAGAGAATTTCTGCCTTTTTGCCCCACAATTAGGGGAATTTCTGCAATTTTGCTCCAAAATACGGGGAATTTCTGCCTTTTTGCCGAAAATAAGGGGAATGCATACTTTTTTGCCATAAAAAAGGGAAATTTCTTCATTTTTGCCCCAAATGAAGGGAAATTTCTGCCTTTTTGCCCTGAAATATGTGAAATTTCTGCAATTTTAGCCCAAAATAAGGTGAATTCCTGCCTTTTTGCCATCAAAATAATGGGAATTTCTGCCTTTTTGCCCCACAATTAGGGGATTTTCTGCAATTGTGCTCCAAAATACGGGGAATTTCTGCTTTTTTGCCCGAAAATAAGGGGAATGTATACCTTTTGCCACAAAAAAGGGAAATTTCTTCATTTTTGCTGCAAAATAAGAGGAATTTCTGCCTTCTTACCTCAAAATAAGTGAAATTTCTGCCTTTTTACCCAAAAGTAAACGGAATTTCTGTCTTTTTGCCCCAAAATAAAAGCAATTTTTGAATTTTGCCCTGAAATAAGTGAAATTTCTGCAATTTTGCCCCAAAATAAGGGAAATTTCTGGAATTTTGCCCCAAAATAAATGGAATTTCTGAGTTTTGCCCGAAAATAAGGAGAATTTCTGTCTTTTTGCCCCAACATATCGGGAATTTCTGCCTTTTTGCCCCACAATTAGGGGAATTTCTGCAATTTTGCTCCAAAATACGGGGAATTTCTGCCTTTTTGCCCGAAATTAAGGGGATTTTCTGCCTTTTTGCCCCCAAACAAGGGAAATTTCTGCAATTTTAACCCAAAATATGAAGAATTTCTGCCTTTTTACCCCCAAATAAGGGGAATTTCTGCCTTTTTGCCCTGAAATATGTGAAATGTTTGAAATTTTACCCCAAAAGAAGGTGAATTTCTGTCTTTGTGCCCCAAAATAATGGAAATTTCTGCATTTTGCCCTAAAATAAAAAAAAATTTTGTTTTTTTCTCTGAAATAAATGAAATTTCTGCAATTTTGCCTTACAATAAAAGAAATTTCTGCAATTTTTCCCCATAATAAAGGAAATTTCTGCAATTTTTTCTAAAATAAGGGGAATTTCTGATTTTTGCCACAAAATAAGGGGAATTTCTGCCTTTTTGCCTTAAAATAAAGAAAATTACTGCATATTTTACCCCAAAATTAGGTGAATTTCTGCAATTTTGCTCCAAAATACGGGAATTTTCTCCCTTTTCGCCGAAAATGAAGTGAATTTCTGCCATTTTGCCGTGAAATAAGTGAAATTTCTGCAGTTTTACCCCAAAATAAGGGGAAGTTCTGCGTTTTTGCCCCAAAATTAGAGGAATTTCTGCAATTTTGCTCCAAAATACAGGGAATTTCTGCCTTTTTGCCCGAAAATAAAAAGAATGTATATCTTTTGCCATAAAAAAGGGAAATTTCTTCATTTTTACTCCAAAATAAGGGGATTTTCCGCCTTTTTGACTCAAAATAAGTGCAATTTCTGAATTTTCCCCAAAAATAAACGGAATTTCTGACTTTTTGCCCTGAAATAAGTTAAATTTCTAAAATTTTTCCCCAAAAATAAGGGAAATATCTGCTTTTTGCCCCAAAATAAGGGGAATTTCTGACTTTTTGCCCCAAAATAAGGGGAATTTCTGCATATTTGCCCCAAATAATGGGAAATTTCTGACTTTTTGCCCCAAAATAAGAAAAATTTCTGCAATTTATACCAAAATAAAAAAAATTTCTGCCTTTCTGCCCCAAAATAAGAAAATTTCTGCTTTTTTTTCTGAAATAAGTAAAATTTCTGCAATTTTGCCTCAAAATAAGTGAAATTTCTGCAATTTTGCCCCAAAAGAAGGGAAATTTCTGGAATTGTGCCCCAAAATAAGTGGAATTTCTGAGTTTTGCCCCAAAATAAGATGAATTTCTGTCTTTTTGCTCCAACATATAGGGAATTTATGCCTTTTTGCCCCACAATTAGGGGAATTTCTGCAATTTTGCTCTAAAATACGGGGAATTTCTGACTTTTTGCCCGAAAATAATAAGAGTGCATACCTTTTTGCCATAAAAAAATGAAATTTCTTAATTTTTGCTCCAAAATAAGGGGAATTTCTGCTTTTTTGCCTCTAAATAAGTGGAATTTTTGTTTTTTCCCCCAAACAAAGGGAATTTCTGTCTTTTTTGCTCCAAAATAAAAAAAAATTCTGACTTATTACCCTGAAATAAGTGAAATTTCTGCAATTTTGCCCCAAAATACGGGAAATTTCTGCCTTTTTGCCTCCAAAAAAGGGGAATTTCAGCCTTTTTACCTCAAAACAAGGGGAATTTCTTCATTTTTACCCCAAAATAATTGGATTTTCTCCCTTTTTGACTCAAAATAAGTGAAATTTCTGCAATTTTTGCCCAAAATAAGGGAAATGTCTGCTTTTTGCCCCAAAATAAGGGGAATTTCAGCATTTTTACCTCAAAATAAGGGGAATTTCTGCATTTTTGCCCCAAAATATGGGAAATTTCTGCCTTTTTGACAAAAATAAAAAAATTTCTGCAATTTTGTACCAAAATAAAAGAAATTTCTGTCTTTTTTTCCCTGAAATAAGTGAAATTTCTGCAATTTTGCCCCAAAATAAGTGAAATTTCTGCAATTTTGCCCCAAAATAAGGGAAATTTTTGGAATTTTGCCCCAAAATAAGTGGAATTTCTGAGTTTTGCCTAAAATAAGTAGAATTTCTGTCTTTTTGCCCCAACACATGGGGAATTTCTGCCTTTTTGCCCCACAATTAGGGGAATTTCTGCAATTTTGCTAAAAAATACGGGGAATTTCTGTCTTTTTGCCCGAAAATAAGAAAAATGCATAACTTTTTGCCATAAAAAAGGGAAATTTCTTCATTTTCGCTCCAAAATAAGGGGAATTTCTGCTTTTTTGCCTCTAAATAAGTGGAATTTCTGTCTTTTTCCCCCAAAACATAGAGAATTTGTGTCTTTTTTGCCCCAAAATAAGGAAAATTTCTGACTTATTACCCTGAAATAAATGAAATATCTGCAATTTTGCCCCAAAATAAGGGAAATTTCTGCTTTTTGCAACCAAATAAGGGGAATTTTAGACTTTTTACCTCGAAATAAGGGGATTTTCGGCATTTTTGCCCCAAAATATGAGAAATTTATGCCTTTTTGCCCCAAATTAAGAAAATTTCTGCTTTTTTTTCTGAAATAAGTGAAATTTCTGCAATTTTGCGTCAAAATAAGTGAAATTTCTGAGTTTTGCTCTAAAATAAGGAGAATTTCTGTCTTTTTGCCCAAACATATAGGGAATTTCTGCCTTTTTGTCCCACAATTAGGGGAATTTCTGCAATTTTGCTCCAAAATACGGGGAATTTCTGCTTTTTAGCCTGAAAATAAGAAGAATGCATACCTTTTGCCACAAAAAAAGGAAATTTCTTCATTTTTGCTCCCAAATAAGGGGAATTTCTGCTTTTTTGCTTCTAAATAAGTGGAATTTCTGACTTTTTCCCCCAAAACAAAAGGAATTTCTGTCTTTTTTTCCCCAAATAAGGAAAATTTCTGACTTATTACCCTGAAATAAGTAAAATTTCTGCAATTTTGTCCCAGAATAAGGGAAATTTCTGCTTTTTGCCCCCAAATAAGGGGAATTTCTGCCTTTTTACCTCAAATAAGGGGAATTTTTGCAATTTTACCACAAAATATTTGGAATCTCTGCCTTTTTGCCCCAAAATGAGGAAAATTTCTGCCTTTTTACCATGAAATAAGTGAAATTTCTCCAATTTTGCCCCAAAATAAGTGAAATTTCGGCAATTTTGCCACAAAATAAGGGAAATTTCTGGAATTTTGCCCCAAAATAAGTGGAATTTCTGAGTTTTGCCCCAAAATAAGGAGAATTTTTGTCTTTTTCCCCAACATATAGGGAATTTCTGCCTTTTGCCCCACAATTAGGGGAATTTCTGCAATTTTGCTCCAAAATACGGGTAATTTCTGCTTTTTAGCCCAAAAATAAGTGGAATGTATACATTTTGCCACAAAAAAGAAAAATTTCTTCATTTTTACTCCAAAATAAAAGGAATTTCTGCTTTTTTGCCTCTAAAAAAGTGGAATTTCTGTCTTTTTCCCCCAAAACAAAGGGAATTTCTGTGTTTTTTGCCCCAAAATAAGGAAAAATTCTGACTTATTACCCTGAAATAAGTGAAATTTATGCAATTTTGCCTCAAAATAAGTGAAATTTCTGCCTTTTTGCCCCCAAATAAGGGGAATTTCAGCCTTTTTACCTCAAAATAAGAGAAATTTCTGCATTTTTGCCACAAAATATGGGAGATTTCTGCCTTTTTGCCCCAAAATAAGAAAAATTTCTGCAATTTTGTACCAAAATAAAAGAAATTTCTGCCTTTTTGCACCAAAATAAATAAATTCTGCTTTTTTCTGAAATAAGTGAAATTTCTGCAATTTTGCCCCAAAATAAGTGAAATTTCTGCAATTTTGCCCTAAAATAAGGGAAATTTCTGGAATTTTGCACCAAAATAAGTGGAATTTCTGAGTTTTGCCCCAAAATAAGGAGAATTTCTGTCTTTTTGCCCCAACATATAGGGAATATCTGCCTTTTTGCCCCACAATTAGGGGAATTTCTGCAATTTTGCTCCAAAATACGGGGAATTTCTGCCTTTTTGCCCGAAAATAAGAAGAATGCATACCTTTTTACCATAAAAAAGGGAAATTTCTTTATTTTTGCTCCAAAATGTGGGGAATTTCTGCAATTTTGATACAAAATACGGGGAATTTCTGCTTTTTAGCCCGAAAATAAGCGGAATGTATACCTTTTGCCACAAAAAAAGATAAATTTCTTCATTTTTGCTCCAATAAAGAAGAATTTCTGCTTTTTTGCCTCTAAATAAGTGGAATTTCTGTCTTTTTCCCCCAAAACAAAGGGAATTTCTGTTTTTTGCCCCAAAGTAAGAAAAATTTCTGACTTATTACCCTGAAATAAGTGAAATTTCTGCAATTTTGCCTCAAAATAAGGGAAATTTCTGTCTTTTTGCCCCCAAATAAGGGAAATTTCAGCCTTTTTACCTCAAAATAAGAGGCATTTATGCATTTTTGCTCCAAAATATAGGGGATTTCTGCTTTTTGCCCCCAAATAAGGGAAATTTCAGCCTTTTTACCTCAAAATAAGAGGAATTTATGCATTTTTGCCCCAAAATATAGGGGATTTCTGCTTTTTGCCCCCAAATAAAAAAAATTTCTGCAATTTTGTACCAAAATAAAAGAAATTTCTGCCTTTTTGCACCAAAATAAGAAAATTTCTGCTTTTTTTCTGAAATAATTGAAATTTCTGCAATTTTGCCAAAATAAGTGAAATTTCTGCAATTTTGCCCCAAAATAAGTGAAATTTCTGGAATTTTGTCCCAAAATAAGTGGAATTTCTGAGTTTTGCCCCAAAATAAAAAGAATTTCTGTCTTTTTGCCCCAACATATAGCAAATTTCTGCCTTTTTGTCCCACAATTAGGGGAATTACTGCAATTTTGTTCCAAAATACGGGGAATTTCTGCTTTTTAGCCTGAAAATAAGAAGAATGCATACCTTTTGCCACAAAAAAAGGAAATTTCTTCATTTTTGCTCCAAAATAAGGGGAATTTCTGCTTTTTTGCTTCTAAATAAGTGGAATTTCTGTCTTTTCCCCCAAAAACAAAAGGAATTTCTGTCTTTTTTGCCCCAAATAAGGAAAATTTCTGACTTATTACCCTGAAATAAGTGAAATTTCTCCAATTTTGTCCCAGAATAAGGGAAATTTCTGCTTTTTGCCCCCAAATAAGGGGAATTTCTGCCTTTTTACCTCAAAATAAGGGGAATTTTTGCAATTTTACCACAAAATATTTGGAATCTCTGCATTTTTGCCCCAAAATGAGGAAAATTTCTGCCTTTTTACCATGAAATAAGTGAAATTTCTGCAATTTTGCCCCAAAATAAGGGAAATTTCTGCAATTTTGCCCCAATGTAAAGGAAATTTCTGCAATTTTGCCACAAAATAAGGGAAATTTCTTGAATTTTGCCCCAAAATAAGTGGAATTTCTGAGTTTTGCCCCAAAATAAGGAGAATTTCTGTCTGTTTGCCCTAACATATAGGGAATTTCTGCATTTTGCCCCACAATTAGGGGAATTTCGGCAATTTTGCTCCAAAATACGGGTAATTTCAGCTTTTTAGCCCAAAAATAAGTGGAATGTATACATTTTGCCACAAAAAAAGGAAATTTCTTCATTTTTACTCCAAAATAAAAGGAATTTCTGCTTTTTTGCCTCTAAAAAAGTGGAATTTCTGTCTTTTTCCCCCAAAACAAAGGGAATTTCTGTGTTTTTTGCCCCAAAATAAGGAAAATTTCTGACTTATTACCCTGATGAAATAAGTGAAATTTATGCAATTTTGCCTGAAAATAAGTGAAATTTCTGCAATTTTGGCCCAAAATAAGGGAAATTTTTGGAATTTTGCCCCAAAGTAAGTGGAATTTCTGAGTTTTGCCCCAAAATAAGGAGATTTTCTGTTTTTTTGCTCTAACTTACAGGGAATTTCTGCCTTTTTGCCCCAAAATTAGCGGAATTTTTGCAATTTTGCTCCAAAATACGGGTAATTTCTGCTTTTTAGCCTGAAAATAAGGGGAATGTATACTTTTTGCCACAAAAAAAAAATTTCTTCATTTTTACTCCAAAATAAAATGAATTTTTGCTTTTTTGCCGCTAAAAAAGTGGAATTTCTGCCTTTTTCCCTCAAAACAAAAAGAATTTCTTTCTTTTTTGTCCCAAAATAAAGAAAATTTCTGACTTATTACACTGAAATAAGTGAAATTTCTGCAATTTTGCCTCAAAATAAGGGAAATTTCTGCCTTTTTGCCCCCAAATAATGGGAATTTCAGCCTTTTTACCTCAAAATAAGAGAAATTTCTTCATTTTTGCTCCAAAATATGGGAGATTTCTGCCTTTTGCCCCAAAATAAGAAAAATTTCTGCAATTTTGTACCAAAATAAAAGAAATTTCCGCCTTTTTGCACCAAAATAAGAAAATTTCTGCTTTTTTTTCTGAAATAAGTGAAATTTCTGCAATTTTGCCTCAAAATAAGTGAAATTTCTGCAATTTTGCCCCAAAATACGGGAAATTTCTGGAATTTTGCCCCAATATCAGTGGAATTTCTGAGTTTTGACCCAAAATAAGGAGAATTTGTTTCTTTTTTCCCCAACATATAGGGAATTTCTGCCTTTTTGCCCCACAATTAGGGGAATTTCTGCAATTTTGCTCCAAAATACTGGGAATTTCTGCCTTTTTGCCCGAAAATAAGAAGAATGCATACCTTTTTGCCATAAAAAAGGGAAATTTCTTCATTTTTGCTCCAAAATAAGAGGAATTTCTGCTTTTTTGCCTCTAAATAAGTGGAATTTCTATCTTTTTCACCCCAAAACAAAGGAAATTTCTGTCTTTTTGGCCCCAAAATAAGGAAAATTTCTGACTTATTACCCTGAAATAAGTGAAATTTCTGCAATTTTGCCCCAAAATAAGTGAAATTTCTGCAATTTTGCCCCAAAATAAGGGAAATTTCTGGAATTTTGCCCCAAAATAAGTGGAATTTCTGAGTTTAGCCCCAAAATTAAAAGAATTTCTGTCTTTTTGCCCTAACATATCGGAAATTTCTGCCTTTTTGCCCCACAATTAGGGGAATTTCTGCAATTTTGCTCCAAAATACGGGGAATTTCTGCTTTTTAGCCTGAAAATAAGGGGAATGTATATCTTTTGCCACAAAAAAAAAGAAATTTCTTCATTTTTACTCCAAAATAAAATGAATTTCTGCTTTTTTGCCGCTAAAAAAGTGGAATTTCTGTCTTTTTCCCCCAAAACAAAGGGAATTTCTGTATTTTTTTGCCCCAAAATAAGGAAAATTTCTGACTTATTACACTGAAATAAGTGAAATTTCTGCAATTTTGCCTCAAAATAAGGGAAATTTCTGCCTTTTTCCCCCAAATAAGGGAAATTTCTACCTTTTTACCTCAAAATAAGAGGAATTTCTGCATTTTTTCCCCAAAATATGGGAGATTTGTGCCTTTTTGCCCCAAAAAAAGAAAAATTTCTTCAATTTTGTACCATAATAGAAATTTCTGCCTTTTTGCACCAAAATAGGAAAATTTCTGAATTTTTTTCTGAAATAAGTGAAATTTCTGCAATTTTGCCCCAAAATAAGTGAAATTTCTGCAATTTTGCCCCAAAATAAGGGAAATTTCTGTTTTTTACCCCCAAATAATGGGAATTTCTGCCTTTTTACCTTAAAATAAGGGGAATTTCTGCATTTTGCAACAAAATATTTCGAATTTCTGCAATTTTGCCCCAAAATAAGTGAAATTACTGCAATTTTGCCCCAAAATAAGTGAAATTTCTGCAATTTTGCCCCAAAATAAGGGAAATTTCTAGAATTTTGCCGCAAAATAAGTGGAATTTCTGAGTTTTGCCCCAAAATAAAAAGAATTTCTGTCTTTTTGCCCTAACATATAGGGAATTTCTGCCTTTTTGCCCCACAATTAGGGGATTTTCTGCAATTTTGCTCCAAAATACGGGTAATTTCTGCTTTTTAGCCCAAAAATAAGTGGAATGTATACCTTTTGCCACAAAAAAAGAAATTTCTTCATTTTTACTCCAAAATAAAAGGAATTTCTGCTTTTTTGCCTCTAAAAAAGTGGAATTTCTGTCTTTTTCCCCCAAAACAAAGGGAATTTCTGTATTTTTTGCCCCAAAATAACGAAAATTTCTGACTTATTATTCTGAAATAAGTGAAATTTCTGCAATTTTGCCTCAAAATAAGGGAAATTTCTGCCTTTTTGCCCCCAAATAAGGGGAATTTCAGCGTTTTTACCTCAAAATAAGGGAAATTTCTGCTTTTTTGCCCCAAAATATGGGAGATTTCTGCCTTTTTGCCCCAAAATAAGAAAAATTTCTGCAATTTTGTACCAAAATAAAAGATAATTCTGCCTTTTTGCACCAAAATAGGAAAATTTCTGCTTTTTTTTTCTGAAATAAGTGAAATTTCTGCAATTTTGCCCCAAAATAAGTGAAGTTTCTGCAATTTTGCCCCAAAATACAGGAAATTTCTGGAATTTTGCCCCAATATCAGTGGAATTTCTGAGTTTTGACCCAAAATAAGGAGAATTTGTTTCTTTTTGCCCCAACATATAGGGAATTTCTGCCTTTTTGCCCCACAATTAGGGGAATTTCTGCAATTTTGCTCCAAAATAAGAGGAATTTCTGCTTTTTTGCCTCTAAATAAGTGGAATTTCTGTCTTTTTCCCCCAAAACAAAGGGAATTTCTGTCTTTTTGGCCCCAAAATAAGGAAAATTTCTGACTTTTTACCCTGAAATAAGTGAAATTTCTGCAATTTTGCCCCAAAATAAGTTAAATTTCTGCAATTTTGCCCCAAAATAAGGGAAATTTCTGGAATTTTGCTCCAAAATAAGTAGAATTTCTGAGTTTTGCCCCAAAATAAGGAGAATTTCTGTCTTTTTGCCCTAACATATAGGGAATTTCTGCTTTTGCCCCACAATTAGGGGAATTTCTGCAATATTGCTCCAAAATACGGGTAATTTCTGCCTTTTTGCCCGAAAATAAGTGGAATGCATACCTTTTTGCCATTAAAAAGGGAAATTTCTTCATTTTTACTCCAAAATAAAAGGAATTTCTGCTTTTTTGCCTCTAAAAAAGTGGAATTTCTGTCTTTTTCTCCCAAAACAAAGGGAATTTCTGTCTTTTTTGCCCCAAAATAAAGAAAATTTCTGACTTATTACCCTGAAATAAGTAAAATTTCTGCAATTTTGCCTCAAAATAAGGGAAATTTCTGCCTTTTTGCCCCCAAATAAGGGAAATTTCAGCCTTATTACCTCAAAATAAGAGGAATTTCTGCATTTTTGCCTCAAAATATGGGGGATTTCTGCCTTTTTGCCCCAAAATAAGAAAAATTTCTGCAATTTTGTACCAAAATAAAAGAAATTTCTGCCTTTTTGCACCAAAATAGAAAAATTTCTGAATTTTTTTCTGAAATAAGTTAAATTTCTGCAATTTTGCCCCAAAATAAGTGAAATTTCTGCAATTTTGCCCTAAAATAAGGGAAATTTCTGGAATTTTGCACCAAAATAAGTGGAATTTTTGAGTTTTGCCCCAAAATAAGGAGAATTTCTGTCTTTTTGGCCCAACATATAGGGAATTTCCCCCTTCTTGCCCCACAATTAGGGGAATTTCTGCAATTTTGCTCCAAAATACGGGGAATTTCTGCCTTTTTGCCCGAAAATAAGAAGAATGCATACCCTTTTGCCATAAAAAATAGAAATTTCTTCAGTTTTGCTCCAAAATAAGGGGAATTTCTGCTTTTTTGCCTCTAAATAAGTGGTATTTCTGTCTTTATCCCCAAAACAAAGGAAATTTCTGTCTTTTTTGCCCCAAAATAAGGAAAATTTCTGACTTATTAGCCTGAAAAAAGTGAAATTTCTGCAATTTTGCCCCAAAATAAGGGAAATTTCTGCCTTTTTGCCCCCAAATAAGGGGAATTTCAGCCTTTTTACCTCAAAATAAGAGAAATTTCTGCATTTTTGCCCCAAAATATGGGAGATTTCTGCCTTTTTGCCCCAAAATAAGAAAAATTTCTGCAATTTTGTACCAATTTAAAAGAAATTTCCGCCTTTTTGCACCGAAATAAGAAAATTTCTGCTTTTTTTTCTGAAATAAGTGAAATTTCTGCAATTTTGCCCAAAAATAAGTGAAATTTCTGCAATTTTGCCCCAAAATAAGGGAAATTTCTGGAATTTTGCCCCAATATCAGTAGAATTTCTGAGTTTTGACCCAAAATAAGGAGAATTTGTTGCTTTTTGCCCCAACATATAGGGAATTTCTCCCTTCTTGCCCCACAATTAGGGGAATGTCTGCAATTTTGCTCCAAAATACGGGTAATTTCTGCTTTTTAGCCCAAAAATAAGTGGAATGTGTACCTTTTGCCACAAAAAAGGGAAATTTCTTCATTTTTACTCCAAAATAAAAGGAATTTCTGCTTTTTTTGCCTCTAAAAAAGTGGAATTTCTGTTTTTTTCCCCCAAAACAAAGGAAATTTCTGTCTCTTTTGCCCCAAAATAACGAAAATTTCTGACTTATTATCCTGAAATAAGTGAAATTTCTGCAATTTTGCCTCATAATAAGGGAAACTTCTTCCTTTTTGCCCCCAAATAAGGGAAATTTCAGCCTTTTTACCTCAAAATAAGAGGTATTTCTGCATTTTTGCCCCAAAATATGAAGATTTCTGCCTTTTTGCCCCAAAATAAGAAAAATTTCTGCAATTTGTACCAAAATAAAAGAAATTTCTGCCTTTTTGCACCAAAATAAATGAATTCTGCTTATTTTTCTGAAATAAGTGAAATTTCTGCAATTTTGCCCCAAAATAAGTAAAATTTCTGCAATTTTGCCCCAAAATAAGGGAAATTTCTGGAATTTTGCCCCCAAAATAAGTGGAATTTCTGAGTTTTACCCCAAAATAAGGAGAATTTCTGTCTTTTTGCCCCAACATATAGGGAATTTCTGTTTTTTTGCCCCACAATTAGGGGAATTTCTGCAATTTTGCTTCAAAATACGGGGAATTTCTGCCTTTTTGCCCGAAAATAAGAAAAATGCATACCTTTTTGCCATAAAAAAGGGAAATTTCTTTATTTTTGCTCCAAAATAAGGGGAATTTCTGCTTTTTTGCCTCTAAATAAGTGGAATTTCTGTCTTTTTCCCCCAAAACAAAGGGAATTTCTGTCCTTTTGGCCCCAAAATAAGGAAAATTTCTGACTTATTACCCTGAAATAAGTGAAATTACTGCAATTTTGCCCCAAAATAAGGGAAATTTCTGCCTTTTTGCCCCCAAATAAGGGAAATTTCAGCTTTTTTACCTCAAAATAAGGGGAATTTCGGCATTATTGCCACAAAATATTAGGAAATTTTTCCTTTTTGCCCCAAAATAAGAAAAATTTCTGCCTTTTTTCCCTGAAATAAGTGAAATTTCTGCAATTTTACCCCAAAATAAGTGAAATTTCTGCAATTTTGCTTTAAAATAAGAAAAATTTCTAGAATTTTGCCCCAAAATAAGTGGAATTTCTGAGTTTTGCCCCAAAATAAGGAGAATTTCTGTCTTTTTGCCCCAACATATAGGGAATTTCTGCCTTTTTGCCCTAAAATTAGGGGAATTTTTGCAATTTTGCTCGAAAATACGGGGAATTTCTGCCTATTTGCCCGAAAATAAGAAGAATGCATACCTTTTTGCCATAAAAAAGGGAAATTTCTACATTTTTACTCCAAAATAAAAGTTATTTCTGCTTTTTTGCCTCTAAAAAAGTGGAATTTCTGTCCTTTCCCCCCAAAACAAAGGGAATTTCTGTTTTTTTTGCCCCAAAATAACGAAAATTTCTGACTTATTACTCTGAAATAAGTGAAATTTCTGCAATTTTGCCCCAAAATAAGAGAAATTCTTCTTTTTTGCCCCCAAATAAGGGGAATTTCAGCCTTTTTACCTCAAAATAAGAAAAATTTCTGCATTTTTGCCCCAAAATATGAGAAATTTATGCCTTTTTGCCCCAAAATTAGGGGAGTTTCTGCAATTTTGCTTCAAAATACAGGGAATTTCTGCCTCTTTTTCCGAAAATAAGGGGAACTTCTGCCGATTTGCCCCAAATAATAGGAATTTCTGCATTTTTGCCCCAATATTAGGGGAATTTCTGCAATTTTGCTCCAAAATACGGGAAATTTCTGCTTTTTTGCCAAAAATTAAGGGGATTTTCTGCCTTTTTGCCCCCAAACAAGGGACATTTCTGCAATTTTATCCCAAAATAAGGGGAATTTCTGCCTTTTTGCCCACATATAAGGGGAATTTCTACCTTTTTGCCCTGAAATATGTGAAATGTCTGCAATTTTACCACAAAATAAGGTGAATTTCTGCCTTTTGCCCCAAAATAATGGGAATTTCTGCATTTTGCCCTAAAATAAGAAAAGTTTTTGCTTTTTTTCTCTGAAATAAGTGAAATTTCTGCAATTTTGCCTCAAAATAAGAGAAATTTCTGGCCTTTTGCCCCCAAATAAGGGGAATTTCAGCCTTTTTACCTCAAAATAAGAGGAATTTCTTCATTTTTGCCCCAAAATATGGGAGATTTCTGCCTTTTTGCCCCAAAATAAGAAAAATTTCTGCAATTTTGTAACAAAATAAAAGAAATTTCTGCCTTTTTGCACCAAAATAAGAAAATTCTGCTTTTTTTCTGAAATAAGTGAAATTTATGTAATTTTGCCTGAAAATAAGTGAAATTTCTGCAATTTTGCCCCAAAATAAGGGAAATTTCTGGAATTTTGCCCCAAAATAAGTGGAATTTCTGAGTTTTGCCCCAAAATAAGGAGAATTTCTGTCTTTTTGCCCCAACATATAGGGAATTTCTGCCTTTTTGCCCCACAATTAGGGGAATATCTGCAAGTTTGCTCCAAAATACGGGGAATTTCTGCCTTTTTGCCCGAAAATAAAGGGAATGTATACCTTTTGCCACAAAAAAAGAAATTTCTTCATTTTTACTCCAAAATGAAAGGAATTTCTGCTTTTTTGCCTCTAAAAAAGTGGAATTACTGTCTTTTTCCCCCAGAACATAGGGAATTTCTGTCTTTTTTGCCCCAAAATAAGGAAAATTTCTGACTTATTACCCTGAAAAAAGTGAAATTTCTGCAATTTTGCCCCAAAATAAGTGAAATTTCTGCAATTTTGCCCCAAAATAAGGGAAATTTCTGCAATTTTGCCCCAAAATAAGTGGAATTTCTGAGTTTTTCACCAAAATAAGGAAAATTTCTGTATTTTGCCCCAACCTATAGGGAATTTCTGCCTTTTTGCCCCACAATTAGGGGAATTTTTGCAATTTTGCTCTAAAATAGGGGGAATTTCTGCCTTTTTGCCCGAAAATAAGAAGAATGCATAACTTTTTGCCATAAAAAAGGGAAATTTCTTCATTTTTGCTCCAAAATAAGGGGAATTTCTGCATTTTTGCCTCTAAATAAGTGGAATTTCTGTCTTTTTCCCTGAAAACAAAGGGAATTTCTGTCTTTTTTGCCCCAAAGTAAGAAAAATTTCTGACTTAGTACCCTGAAATAAGTGAAATTTCTGCAATTTTGCCCCAAAATATGGGAAATTTCTGCCTTTTTGCCCCCAAATAAGGGGAATTTGAACCTTTTTACCACAAAATAAGGGGAATTTCTGCATTTTGCCTCAAAATATGGGAAATTTCTGCCTTTTTGCTCCAAAATAAGAAAATTTTTGCTTTTTTTCCCTGAAATAAGTGAAATTTCTACAATTTTGCCCCAAAATAAGTGAAATTTCTGCAATTTTGGCCAAAAATAAGGGAAATTTCTGAAATTTTGTTCCAAAATAAGTGGAATTTCTGAGTTTTACCCCAAAATAAGGAGAATTTCTGTCTTTTTGCCCCAACATATAGGGAATTTCTGCAATTTTACTCCAAAATACGGGGAATTTCTGCCTTTTTGCTGAAAATAAGAAGAATGCATACCTTTTGGCTATAAAAAGGGAAATTTCTGCAATTTTGCTCCAAAATAAGGGGAATTTCTGCTTTTTTGCCTCTAAATAAATGGAATTTCTGTCTTTTTCCACCCATACAAATGGAATTTCTGTATTTTTGCCCCAAAATAAGGAAAATTTCTGACTTATTATCCTGAAATAAGTGAAATTTCTGCAATTTTGTCTCAAAATAAGGGAAATTTCTTCCTTTTTGCCCCCAAATAAGGGAAATTTCAGCTTTTACCTCAAAATAAGAGGAATTTCTGCATTTTTGCCCCAAAATATGAAGATTTCTGCCTTTTTGCCCCAAAATAAGAAAAATTTCTGCAATTTGTACAAAAATAAAAGAAATTTCTGCCTTTTAGCACCAAAATAAATAAATTCTGCTTATTTTTCTGAAATAAGTGAAATTTCTGCAATTTTGCCCCAAAATAAGTAAAATTTCTGCAATTTTGCCCCAAAATAAGGGAAATTTCTGGAATTTTGCCCCCAAAATAAGTGGAATTTCTGAGTTTTACCCCAAAATAAGGAGAATTTCTGTCTTTTTGCCCCAACATATAGGGAATTTCTGTTTTTTGCCCCACAATTAGGGGAATTTCTGCAATTTTGCTTCAAAATACGGGGAATTTCTGCCTTTTTGCCCGAAAATAAGAATAATGCATACCTTTTTGCCATAAAAAAAAGAAATTTCTTCATTTTTGCTCCAAAATAAGGGGAATTTCTGCTTTTTTGCCTCTAAATAAGTGGAATTTCTGTCTTTTTCCCCCAAAACAAAGAGAATTTCTGTCCTTTTGGCCCCAAAATAAGGAAAATTTCTGACTTATTACCCTGAAATAAGTGAAATTTCTGCAATTTTGCCCCAAAATAAGGGAAATTTCTGCCTTTTTGCCCCCAAATAAGGGAAATTTCAGCTTTTTTACCTCAAAATAAGGGGAATTTCGGCATTATTGCCACAAAATATTAGGAAATTTTTCCTTTTTGCCCCAAAATAAGAAAAATTTCTGCCTTTTTTCCCTGAAATAAGTGAAATTTCTGCAATTTTACCCCAAAATAAGTGAAATTTCTGCAATTTTGCTTTAAAATAAGAAAAATTTCTAGAATTTTGCCCCAAAATAAGTGGAATTTCTGAGTTTTGCCCCAAAATAAGGAGAATTTCTGTCTTTTTGCCCCAACATATAGGGAATTTCTGCCTTTTTGCCCTAAAATTAGGGGAATTTTTGCAATTTTGCTCGAAAATACGGGGAATTTCTGCCTTTTTGCCCGAAAATAAGAAGAATGCATACCTTTTTGCCATAAAAAAGGGAAATTTCTACATTTTTACTCCAAAATAAAAGTTATTTCTGCTTTTTTGCCTCTAAAAAAGTGGAATTTCTGTCTTTTCCCCCCAAAACAAAGGGAATTTCTGTTTTTTTTGCCCCAAAATAACGAAAATTTCTGACTTATTACTCTGAAATAAGTGAAATTTCTGCAATTTTGCCCCAAAATAAAAGAAATTCTTCTTTTTTGCCCCCAAATAAGGGGAATTTCAGCCTTTTTACCTCAAAATAAGAAAAATTTCTGCATTTTTGCCCCAAAATATGAGAAATTTATGCCTTTTTGACCCAAAATTAGGGGAGTTTCTGCAATTTTGCTTCAAAATACAGGGAATTTCTGCCTCTTTTTCTGAAAATAAGGGGAACTTCTGCCGATTTGCCCCAAATAATAGGAATTTCTGCATTTTTGCCCCAATATTAGGGGAATTTCTGCAATTTTGCTCCAAAATACGGGAAATTTCTGCTTTTTTGCCAAAAATTAAGGAGATTTTCTGCCTTTTTGCCCCCAAACAAGGGACATTTCTGCAATTTTATCCCAAAATAAGGGGAATTTCTGCCTTTTTGCCCACAAATAAGGGGAATTTCTACCTTTTTGCCCTGAAATATGTGAAATGTCTGCAATTTTACCACAAAATAAGGTGAATTTCTGCCTTTTGCCCCAAAATAATGGGAATTTCTGCATTTTGCCCTAAAATAAGAAAAGTTTTTGCTTTTTTTCTCTGAAATAAGTGAAATTTCTGCAATTTTGCCTCAAAATAAGGGAAATTTCTGCCCTTTTGCCCCCAAATAAGGGGAATTTCAGCCTTTTTACCTCAAAATAAGAGGAATTTCTGCATTTTTGCCCCAAAATATGGGAGATTTCTGCCTTTTTGCCCCAAAATAAGAAAAATTTCTGCAATTTTGTAACAAAATAAAAGAAATTTCTGCCTTTTTGCACCAAAATAAGAAAATTCTGCTTTTTTTCTGAAATAAGTGAAATTTATGTAATTTTGCCTGAAAATAAGTGAAATTTCTGCAATTTTGCCCCAAAATAAGGGAAATTTCTGGAATTTTGCCCCAAAATAAGTGGAATTTCTGAGTTTTGCCCCAAAATAAGGAGAATTTCTGTCTTTTTGCCCCAACATATAGGGAATTTCTGCCTTTTTGCCCCACAATTAGGGGAATATCTGCAAGTTTGCTCCAAAATACGGGGAATTTCTGCCTTTTTGCCCGAAAATAAAGGGAATGTATACCTTTTGCCACAAAAAAAGAAATTTCTTCATTTTTACTCCAAAATGAAAGGAATTTCTGCTTTTTTGCCTCTAAAAAAGTGGAATTACTGTCTTTTTCCCCCAGAACATAGGGAATTTCTGTCTATTTTGCCCCAAAATAAGGAAAATTTCTGACTTATTACCCTGAAAAAAGTGAAATTTCTGCAATTTTGCCCCAAAATAAGTGAAATTTCTGCAATTTTGCCCCAAAATAAGGGAAATTTCTGCAATTTTGCCCCAAAATAAGTGGAATTTCTGAGTTTTTCACCAAAATAAGGAAAATTTCTGTATTTTGCCCCAACATATAGGGAATTTCTGCCTTTTTGCCCCACAATTAGGGGAATTTCTGCAATTTTGCTCTAAAATAGGGGGAATTTCTGCCTTTTTGCCTGAAAATAAGAAGAATGCATACCTTTTTGCCATAAAAAAGGGAAATTTCTTCATTTTTGCTCCAAAATAAGGGGAATTTCTGCATTTTTGCCTCTAAATAAGTGGAATTTCTGTCTTTTTCCCTGAAAACAAAGGGAATTTCTGTCTTTTTTGCCCCAAAGTAAGAAAAATTTCTGACTTAGTACCCTGAAATAAGTGAAATTTCTGCAATTTTGCCCCAAAATATGGGAAATTTCTGCCTTTTTGCCCCCAAATAAGGGGAATTTAAGCCTTTTTACCACAAAATAAGGGGAATTTCTGCATTTTTGCCTCAAAATATGGGAAATTTCTGCCTTTTTGCTCCAAAATAAGAAAATTTCTGCTTTTTTTCCCTGAAATAAGTGAAATTTCTGCAATTTTGCCCCAAAATAAGTGAAATTTCTGCAATTTTGGCCAAAAATAAGGGAAATTTCTGAAATTTTGTTCCAAAATAAGTGGAATTTCTGAGTTTTACCCCAAAATTAGGAGAATTTCTGTCTTTTTGCCCCAACATATAGGGAATTTCTGCAATTTTACTCCAAAATACGGGGAATTTCTGCCTTTTTGCCTGAAAATAAGAAGAATGCATACCTTTTGGCTATAAAAAGGGAAATTTCTGCAATTTTGCTCCAAAATAAGGGGAATTTCTGCTTTTTTGCCTCTAAATAAATGGAATTTCTGTCTTTTTCCACCCATACAAATGGAATTTCTGTATTTTTTGCCCCAAAATAAGGAAAATTTCTGACTTATTATCCTGAAATAAGTGAAATTTCTGCAATTTTGCCTCAAAATAAGGGAAATTGCTTCCTTTTTGCCCCCAAATAAGGGAAATTTCAGCCTTTTTACCTCAAAATAAAAGGAATTTCTGCATTTTTGCCCCAAAATATGAAGATTTCTGCCTTTTTGCCCCAAAATAAGAAAAATTTCTGCAATTTGTACTAAAATAAAAGAAATTTCTGCCTTTTTGCACCAAAATAAATAAATTCTGCTTATTTTTCTGAAATAAGTGAAATTTCTGCAATTTTGCCCCAAAATAAGTAAAATTTCTGCAATTTTGCCCCAAAATAAGGGAAATTTCTGGAATTTTGCCCCCAAAATAAGTGGAATTTCTGAGTTTTACCCCAAAATAAGGAGAATTTCTGTCTTTTTGCCCCAACATATAGGGAATTTCTGTTTTTTTTCCCCACAATTAGGGGAATTTCTGCAATTTTGCTTCAAAATACGGGGAATTTCTGCCTTTTTGCCCGAAAATAAGAATAATGCATACCTTTTTGCCATAAAAAAAAGAAATTTCTTCATTTTTGCTCCAAAATAAGGGGAATTTCTGCATTTTTGCCTCTAAATAAGTGGAATTTCTGTCTTTTTCCCCCAAAACAAAGAGAATTTCTGTCCTTTTGGCCCCAAAATAAGGAAAATTTCTGACTTATTACCCTGAAATAAGTGAAATTTCTGCAATTTTGCCCCAAAATAAGGGAAATTTCTGCCTTTTTGCCCCCAAATAAGGGAAATTTCAGCTTTTTTACCTCAAAATAAGGGGAATTTCGGCATTATTGCCACAAAATATTAGGAAATTTTTCCTTTTTGCCCCAAAATAAGAAAAATTTCTGCCTTTTTTCCCTGAAATAAGTGAAATTTCTGCAATTTTACCCCAAAATAAGTGAAATTTCTGCAATTTTGCTTTAAAATAAGAAAAATTTCTAGAATTTTGCCCCAAAATAAGTGGAATTTCTGAGTTTTGCCCCAAAATAAGGAGAATTTCTGTCTTTTTGCCCCAACATATAGGGAATTTCTGCCTTTTTGCCCTAAAATTAGGGGAATTTTTGCAATTTTGCTCGAAAATACGGGGAATTTCTGCCTTTTTGCCCGAAAATAAGAAGAATGCATACCTTTTTGCCATAAAAAAGGGAAATTTCTACATTTTTAATCCAAAATAAAAGTTATTTCTGCTTTTTTGCCTCTAAAAAAGTGGAATTTCTGTCTTTTCCCCCCAAAACAAAGGGAATTTCTGTTTTTTTTGCCCCAAAATAACGAAAATTTCTGACTTATTACTCTGAAATAAGTGAAATTTCTGCAATTTTGCCCCAAAATAAGAGAAATTCTTCTTTTTTGCCCCCAAATAAGGGGAATTTCAGCCTTTTTACCTCAAAATAAGAAAAATTTCTGCATTTTTGCCCCAAAATATGAGAAATTTATGCCTTTTTGCCCCAAAATTAGGGGAGTTTCTGCAATTTTGCTTCAAAATACAGGGAATTTCTGCCTCTTTTTCCGAAAATAAGGGGAACTTCTGCCGATTTGCCCCAAATAATAGGAATTTCTGCATTTTTGCCCCAATATTAGGGGAATTTCTGCAATTTTGCTCCAAAATACGGGAAATTTCTGCTTTTTTGCCAAAAATTAAGGGGATTTTCTGCCTTTTTGCCCCCAAACAAGGGACATTTCTGCAATTTTATCCCAAAATAAGGGGAATTTCTGCCTTTTTGCCCTGAAATATGTGAAATGTCTGCAATTTTACCACAAAATAAGGTGAATTTCTGCCTTTTGCCCCAAAATAATGGGAATTTCTGCATTTTGCCCTAAAATAAGAAAAGTTTTTGCTTTTTTTCTCTGAAATAAGTGAAATTTCTGCAATTTTGCCTCAAAATAAGGGAAATTTCTGCCCTTTTGCCCCCAAATAAGGGGAATTTCAGCCTTTTTACCTCAAAATAAGAGGAATTTCTTCATTTTTGCCCCAAAATATGGGAGATTTCTGCCTTTTTGCCCCAAAATAAGAAAAATTTCTGCAATTTTGTAACAAAATAAAAGAAATTTCTGCCTTTTTGCACCAAAATAAGAAAATTCTGCTTTTTTTCTGAAATAAGTGAAATTTATGTAATTTTGCCTGAAAATAAGTGAAATTTCTGCAATTTTGCTCCAAAATAAGGGAAATTTCTGGAATTTTGCCCCAAAATAAGTGGAATTTCTGAGTTTTGCCCCAAAATAAGGAGAATTTCTGTCTTTTTGCCCCAACATATAGGGAATTTCTGCCTTTTTGCCCCACAATTAGGGGAATATCTGCTTTTTGCTCCAAAATACGGGGAATTTCTGCCTTTTTGCCCGAAAATAAAGGGAATGTATACCTTTTGCCACAAAAAAAAGAAATTTCTTCATTTTTACTCCAAAATAAAAGGAATTTCTGCTTTTTTGCCCCAAAAAAGTGGAATTACTGTCTTTTTCCCCCAGAACATAGGGAATTTCTGTCTTTTTTGCCCCAAAATAAGGAAAATTTCTGACTTATTACCCTGAAAAAAGTGAAATTTCTGCAATTTTGCCCCAAAATAAGTGAAATTTCTGCAATTTTGCCCCAAAATAAGGGAAATTTCTGCAATTTTGCCCCAAAATAAGTGGAATTTCTGAGTTTTCACCAAAATAAGGAGAATTTCTGTATTTTGCCCCAACATATAGGGAATTTCTGCCTTTTTGCCCCACAATTAGGGGAATTTCTGCAATTTTGCTCTAAAATAGGGGGAATTTCTGCCTTTTTGCCCGAAAATAAGAAGAATGCATACCTTTTTGCCATAAAAAAGGGAAATTTCTTCATTTTTGCTCCAAAATAAGGGGAATTTCTGCATTTTTGCCTCTAAATAAGTGGAATTTCTGTCTTTTTCCCTGAAAACAAAGGGAATTTCTGTCTTTTTTGCCCCAAAGTAAGAAAAATTTCTGACTTAGTACCCTGAAATAAGTGAAATTTCTGAAATTTTTCCCCAAAATATGGGAAATTTCTGCCTTTTTGCCCCCAAATAAGGGGAATTTCAGCCTTTTTACCTCAAAATAAGGGGAATTTCTGCATTTTTGCCTCAAAATATGGGAAATTTCTGCCTTTTTGCTCCAAAATAAGAAAATTTCTGCTTTTTTTCCCTGAAATAAGTGAAATTTCTGCAATTTTGCCCCAAAATAAGTGAAATTTCTGCAATTTTGGCCAAAAATAAGGGAAATTTCTGAAATTTTGTTCCAAAATAAGTGGAATTTCTGAGTTTTACCCCAAAATAAGGAGAATTTCTGTCTTTTTGCCCCAACATATAGGGAATTTCTGCAATTTTACTCCAAAATACGGGGAATTTCTGCCTTTTTGCCTGAAAATAAGAAGAATGCATACCTTTTGGCTATAAAAAGGGAAATTTCTGCATTTTTGCTCCAAAATAAGGGGAATTTCTGCTTTTTTGCCTCCAAATAAATGGAATTTCTGTCTTTTTCCACCAATACAAATGGAATTTCTGTATTTTTTGCCCCAAAATAAGGAAAATTTCTGAATTATTACCCTGAAATAAGTGAAATTTCTGCAATTTTGCCCCAGTATAAGAGAAATTTCTGCATTTTTGCCCCCAAATAAGGGAAATTTCAGCCATTTTACCTCAAAATAAGAGGAATTTCTGCATTTTTGCCTCAAAATATTAGGAATTTCTGACTTTTTGCCCCTAAAAACGGAAAATTTCGGCCTTTTTTCCCTGAAAAAAGTGAAATTTCTGCAATTTTGCCCCAAAATAATTGAAATTTCTGCAATTTTGCCCCAAAATAAGGGGAATTTTGGGAATTTTGCCCCAAAATAAATGGAATTTCTGAATTTTGCCCCCAAATGAGGAGAATTTCTGTCGTTTTGCCCTAACATATAGGGAATTTCTGCCTTTTTGCCCCACAATTAGGGGAATTTCTGCAATTTTGCTCCAAAATATGGGGAATTTCTGCTTCTTTGCCTCTAAATAAGTGGAATTTCTGTCTTTTTCCCCCAAAACAAAGGGAATTTCTGCCTTTTTGCCCGAAAATAAGAAGAATGCATACCTTTTTGCCATAAAAAAGGGAAATTTCTTCATTTTTGCTCCAAAATAAGGGGAATTTCTGCATTTTTGCCTCTAAATAAGTGGAATTACTGTGTTTTTCCCTGAAAACAAAGGAAATTTCTGTCTTTTTTGCCCCAAAGTAAGAAAAATTTCTAACTTAGTACCCTGAAATAAGTGAAATTTCTGCAATTTTGCCCCAAAATATAGGAAATTTCTGCCTTTTTGCCCCCAAATAAAAAGAATTTCAGCCTTTTTACCTCAAAATATGGGAAATTTCTGCCTTTTTGCCCCAAAATAAGAAAATTTCTGCTTTTTTTCCCTGAAATAAGTGAAATTTCTGCAATTTTGCCCCAAAATAAGTGAAATTTCTGCAATTTTGGACAAAAATAAGGGAAATTTCTGAAATTTTGTTCCAAAATAAGTGGAATTTCTGCGTTTTGCCCCAAAATAAGGAGAATTTCTGTCTTTTTGCCCTACAATTAAGGGAATTTCTGCAATTTTACTCCAAAATACGGGAAATTTCTGCCTTTTTGCCTGAAAATAAGAAGAATGCATACCTTTTTGCTATAAAAAGGGAATTTTCTGCTATTTTGCTCCAAAATAAGGGGAATTTCTGCTTTTTTGCCACTAAATAAATGGAATTTCTGTCTTTTTCCCCCCATACAAATGGAATTTCTGTATTTTTTGCCCCAAAATAAGGAAAATTTCTGAATTATTACCCTGAAATAAGTGAAATTTCTGCAATTTTGCCCCAGTATAAGAGAAATTTCTGCATTTTTGCCCCCAAATAAGGGGAATTTCAGCCTTTTTACCTCAAAATAAGGGAAATTTCTGCATTTTTGCCACAAAATATTAGGAATTTCTGCCTTTTGCCCCCAAAAACGGAAAATTTCAGCCTTTTTTCCCGGAAAAAAGTGAAATTTCTGCAATTTTGCCCCAAAATAATTGAAATTTCTGCAATTTTGCCCCAAAATAATTGAAATTTCTGCAATTTTGCCCCAAAATAAGGGGAATTTTGGGAATTTTGCCCCAAAATAAATGGAATTTCTGAATTTTGCCCCCAAATGAGGAGAATTTCTGTCGTTTTGCCCTAACATATAGGGAATTTCTGCCTTTTTGCCCCACAATTAGGGGAATTTCTGCAATTTTGCTCCAAAATATGGGGAATTTCTGCTTTTTTGCCTCTAAATAAGTGGAATTTCTGTCTTTTTCCCCCAAAACAAAGGGAATTTCTGCCTTTTTGCCCGAAAATAAGAAGAATGCATACCTTTTGCCATAAAAAAGGGAAATTTCTTCATTTTTGCTCCAAAATAAGGGGAATTTCTGCATTTTTGCCTCTAAATAAGTGGAATTTCTGTGTTTTTCCCTGAAAACAAAGGAAATTTCTGTCTTTTTTGCCCCAAAGTAAGAAAAATTTCTGACTTAGTACCCTGAAATAAGTGAAATTTCTGCAATTTTGCCCCAAAATATGGGAAATTTCTGCCTTTTTGCCCCCCAAAAAAAAAGAATTTCAGCCTTTTTACCTCAAAATATGGGAAATTTCTGCATTTTTGCCTCAAAATATGGGAAATTTCTGCTTTTTTTCCCTGAAATAAGTGAAATTTTGCAATTTTGCCCCAAAATAAGTGAAATTTCGGCAATTTTGGCCAAAAATAAGGGAAATTTCTGAAATTTTGTTCCAAAATAAGGCGAATTTCTGCGTTTTGCCCCAAAATAAGGAGAATTTCTGTCTTTTTGCCCTACAATTAAGGGAATTTCTCCAATTTTACTCCAAAATACAGGAAATTTCTGCCTTTTTGCCTGAAAATAAGAAGAATGCCTACCTTTTTGCTATAAAAAGGAAATTTCTGCAATTTTGCTCCAAAATAAGGGGAATTTCTGCTTTTTTGCCTCTAAATAAATGGAATTTCTGTCTTTTTCCCCCCATACAAATGGAATTTCTGTATTTTTTGCCCCAAAATAAGGAAAATTTCTAAATTATTACCCTGAAATAAGTGAAATTTCTGCAATTTTGCCCCAGTATAAGAGAAATTTCTGCATTTTTGCCCCCAAATAAGGGGAATTTCAGCCTTTTTACCTCAAAATAAGGGAAATTTCTGCATTTTTGCCACAAAATATTAGGAATTTCTGCCTTTTGCCCCCAAAAACGGAAAATTTCGGCCTTTTTTCCCGGAAAAAAGTGAAATTTCTGCAATTTTGCCCCAAAATAATTGAAATTTCTGCAATTTTGCCCCAAAATAAGGGAAATTTTGGGAATTTTGCACCAAAAGAAATGGAATTTCTGAATTTTGCCCCAAAATAAGGAGAATTTCTGTCGTTTTGCCCTAACATATAGGGAATTTATGCCTTTTAGCCCCAAAATTAGGGGAATTTCTGCAATTTTGCTCCAAAAAACGGGGAATTTCTGCCTTTTTGCCCGAAAACAAGAAGAATGCATACCTTTTTGCCATAAAAAAGGGAAATTTCTTCATTTTTGCTCCAAAATAAGGGGAATTTCTGCTTTTTTGCCTCTTAATAAGTGGAATTTCTGTCTTTTTCCCCCAAAACAAAGGGAATTTCTGTCTTTTTTGCCCCAAAATAAGGAAAATTTCTGACTTATTACCCTGATATAAGTGAAATTTCTGCAATTTTGCCCCAAAATAAGGGAAATTTCTGCCTTTTTGCAACCAAATAAGGGGAATTTTAGCCTTTTTACCTAAAAATAAGGGGATTTTCTGCATTTTTGCCCCAAAATATGAGAAATTTCTGCCTTTTTGCCCCAAAATAAGAAAATTTTCTGCAATTTTGTACCAAAATAAAAGAAATTTCTGCCTTTTTGCCCCAAAATAAGAAAATTTCTGCTTTTTTTTTCCTGAAATAAGTGAAATTTCTGCAATTTTGCCCCAAAATAAATGAAATTTCTGAGATTGCTCTAAAATAAGGAGAATTTCTGTCTTTTCCCCCAACATATAGGGAATTTCTGCCTTTTTGCCCCACAATAAGGGGAATTTCTGCAATTTTGCTCTAAAATATGGGGAATTTCTGCCTTTTTGCCGGAAAATAAGAAAAATGCATACCTTTTTGCCATAAAAAAGAGAAATTTCTTCATTTTTGCTCCAAAATAAAATGAATTTCTGCTTTTTTGCCTCTAAATAAGTGGAATTTCTGTCTTTTTCCACCAAAACAAAGGGAATTTCTGTCTTTTTTGCACCAAAGTAAGGAAAATTTCTGACTTATTACCCTGAAATAAGTGAAATTTCTGCATTTTTGCCTCAAAATATGGGAAATTTCTGCCTTTTTGCCCAAAATAAGAAAAATTTCTGCAATTTTGTACCAAAATAAAAGAAATTTC
Organism: Micromys minutus; assembly: GCF_963924665.1. Taxonomy (NCBI): domain Eukaryota; kingdom Metazoa; phylum Chordata; class Mammalia; order Rodentia; family Muridae; genus Micromys; species Micromys minutus. Next base: position 739,022 of record NW_027667456.1, read on the forward strand.
TGTCTTTTTCCCCTGAAATAAGTGAAATTTCTGCAATTTTGCCCCTAAATAAGTGAAATTTCTGCAATTTTGCCCCAAAATAATGGAAATTTTTGGAATTTTGCCCCAAAATAAGTGGAATTTCTGAGTTTTGCCCCCAAATATGGAGAATTTCTATCTTTTTGCCCCAACATATAGGAAATTTCTGTTTTTTTGCCCCACAATTATGGGAATTTCTGCAATTTTGCTCTAAAATAGGGGGAATTTCTGCCTTTTTGCCCGAAAATAAGAAGATTGCATACCTTTTTGCCATAAAAAAGGGAAATTTCTTCATTTTTGCTCCAAAATAATGGGAATTTCTGCTTTTTTGCCTCTAAATAAGTGGAATTTCTGTCTTTTACCCCCAAAACAAAGAAAATTTCTGTCTTTTTTTGCCCCAAAATAATGAAAATTTCTGACTTATTACCCTGAAATAAGTGAAATTTCTGCAATTTTTCCCCCAAATAAGGAAAATTTCTGCCTTTTTGCAACCAAATAAGGGGAATTTTAGCCTTTTTACCTCAAAATAAGGAAATTTTCTGCAATTTTGCCCCAAAATATGAGAAATTTCTGCTTTTTTGCCCCAAAATAAGAATAATTTCTGCAATTTTGTACCAAAATAAAAGAAATTTCTGCCTTTTTGCCCCAAAATAAGAAAATTTCTGCTTTTTTTTTCTGAAATAAGTGAAATTTCTGTAATTTTGCCCCAAAATAAGTGAAATTTCTGAGTTTTGCTTTAAAATAAGGAGAATTTCTGTCTTTTTGCCCCAACATATAGGGAATTTCTGCATTTTTGCCCCACAATTAGGGGAATTTCTGCAATTTTGCTCTAAAATAGTGGGAATTTCTGCCTTTTTGCCCGAAAATAAGAAGAATGCATACCTTTTTGCCATAAAAAAGGGAAATTTCTTCATTTTTGCGCCAAAATAAGGGGAATTTCTGCATTTTTGCCTCTAAATAAGTGGAATTTCTGTTTTTTTCCCTGAAAACAAAGGGAATTTCTGTCTTTTTTGCCCCAAAGTAAGGAAAATTTCTGACTTATTACCCTGAAATAAGTGAAATTTCTGCATTTTTGCCTCAAAATATGGGAAATTTCTGCCTTTTTGCCCAAAAATAAGAAAAATTTCTGCAATTTTGTACCAAAATAAAAGAAATTTCTGTCTTTTTCCCCTGAAATAAGTGAAATTTCTGCAATTTTGCCCCTAAATAAGTGAAATTTCTGCAATTTTGCCCCAAAATAATGGAAATTTTTGGAATTTTGCCCCAAAATAAGTGGAATTTCTGAGTTTTGCCCCCAAATAAGGAGAATTTCTATCTTTTTGCCCCAACATATAGGAAATTTCTGTTTTTTTGCCCCACAATTATGGGAATTTCTGGAATTTTGCTCTAAAATAGGGGGAATTTCTGCCTTTTTGCCCGAAAATAAGAAGAATGCATACCTTTTTGCCATAAAAAAGGGAAATTTCTTCATTTTTGCTCCAAAATAATGGGAATTTCTGCTTTTTTGCCTCTAAATAAGTGGAATTTCTGTCTTTTACCCCCAAAACAAAGAAAATTTCTGTCTTTTTTTGCCCCAAAATAAAGAAAATTTCTGACTTATTACCCTGAAATAAGTGAAATTTCTGCAATTTTTCCCCCAAATAAGGAAAATTTCTGCCTTTTTGCAACCAAATAAGGGGAATTTTAGCCTTTTTACCTCAAAATAAGGAAATTTTCTGCAATTTTGCCCCAAAATATGAGAAATTTCTGCTTTTTTGCCCCAAAATAAGAATAATTTCTGCAATTTTGTACCAAAATAAAAGAAATTTCTGCCTTTTTGCCCCAAAATAAGAAAATTTCTGCTTTTTTTTTCTGAAATAAGTGAAATTTCTGTAATTTTGCCCCAAAATAAGTGAAATTTCTGAGTTTTGCTTTAAAATAAGGAGAATTTCTGTCTTTTTGCCCCAACATATAGGGAATTTCTGCATTTTTGCCCCACAATTAGGGGAATTTCTGCAATTTTGCTCTAAAATAGTGGGAATTTCTGCCTTTTTGCCCGAAAATAAGAAGAATGCATACCTTTTTGCCACAAAAAAGGGAAATTTCTTCATTTTTGCGCCAAAATAAGGGGAATTTCTGCATTTTTGCCTCTAAATAAGTGGAATTTCTGTTTTTTTCCCTGAAAACAAAGGGAATTTCTGTCTTTTTTGCCCCAAAGTAAGAAAAATTTCTGACTTAGTACCCTGAAATAAGTGAAATTTCTGCAATTTTGCCCCAAAATATGGGAAATTTCTGCCTTTTTGCCCCCAAATAAGGGGAATTTCAGCCTTTTTACCTCAAAATAAGGGGAATTTCTGCATTTTTGCCTCAAAATATGGGAAATTTCTGCCTTTTTGCCCCAAAATAAGAAAATTTCTGCTTTTTTTCCCTGAAATAAGTGAAATTTCTGCAATTTTGCCCCAAAATAAGTGAAATTTCTGCAATATAAGCCAAAAATAAGGGAAATTTCTGAAATTTTGTTCTAAAATAAGTGGAATTTCTGAGTTTTACCACAAAATAAGGAGAATTTCTGTCTTTTTGCCCTACAATTAAGGGAATTTCTGCAATTTTACTCCAAAATACAGGGAATTTCTGCCTTTTTGCCTGAAAATAAGAAGAATGCATACCTTTTTGCTATAAAACGGGAAATTTCTGCAATTTTGCTCCAAAATAAGGGGAATTTCTGCTTTTTTGCCTCTAAATAAGTGGAATATCTGTCTTTTTCCCCAAAACAAAGGAAATTCCTGTTTTTTTTTTGCCCCAAAATAAGGAAAATTTCTGAATTATTACCCTGAAATAAGTGAAATTTCTGCAATATTGCCCCAGTATAAGAGAAATTTTTGCATTTTTGCCCCCAAATAAGGGGAATTTCAGCCTTTTTACCTCAAAATAAGGGAAATTTCTGCATTTTTGCCACAAAATATTAAGAATTTCTGCCTTTTTGGCCCCAAAAATGGAAAATTTCGGCCTTTTTTCCCTGAAAAAAGTGAAATTTCTGCAATTTTGCCCCTAAATAAATAAACTTTCTGCAATTTTGCTCCAAAATAAGGGAAATTTGGGGAATTTTGCACCAAAAGAAATGGAATTTCTGAATTTTGCCCCAAAATAAGGAGAATTTCTGTCGTTTTGCCCTAACATATAGGGAATTTCTGCCTTTTTGCCCCAAAATTAGGGGAATTTCTGCAATTTTGCTCCAAAAAACGGGGAATTTCTGCCTTTTTGCCCGAAAACAAGAAGAATGCATACCTTTTTGCCATAAAAAAGGGAAATTTCTACATTTTTACTCCAAAATAAAAGTTATTTCTGCTTTTTTGCCTCTAAAAAAGTGGAATTTCTGTCTTTTCCCCCCAAAACAAAGGGAATTTCTGTTTTTTTTGCCCCAAAATAACGAAAATTTCTGACTTATTACTCTGAAATAAGTGAAATTTCTGCAATTTTGCCCCAAAATAAAAGAAATTCTTCTTTTTTGCCCCCAAATAAGGGGAATTTCAGCCTTTTTACCTCAAAATAAGGGGATTTTCTGCATTTTTGCCCCAAAATATGAGAAATTTCTGCCTTTTTGCCCCAAAATAAGAAAATTTTCTGCAATTTTGTACCAAAATAAAAGAAATTTCTGCCTTTTTGCCCCAAAATAAGAAAATTTCTGCTTTTTTTTCTGAAATAAGTGAAATTTCTGCAATTTTGCCCCAAAATAAATGAAATTTCTGAGTTTTGCTCTAAAATAAGGAGAATTTCTGTCTTTTCCCCCCAACATATAGGGAATTTCTGCCTTTTTGCCCCACAATAAGTGGAATTTCTGCAATTTTGCTCTAAAATAGAGGGAATTTCTGACTTTTTGCCTGAAAATAAGAAGAATGCATACCTTTTTGCCATAAAAAAGGGAAATTTCTTCATTTTTGCTCCAAAATAAGGGGAATTTCTGCATTTTTGCCTCTAAAGAATTGGAATTTCTGTCTTTTTCCACCAAAACAAAGGGACTTTCTGTCTTTTTTGCTCCAAAGTAATGAAAATTTCTGACTTATTACCCTGAAATAAGTGAAATTTCTGCATTTTTGCCTCAAAATATTGGAAATTTCTGCCTTTTTGCCCAAAATAAGAAAAATTTCTGCAATTTTGTACCAAAATAAAAGAAATTTCTGTCTTTTTCCCCTGAAATAAGTGAAATTTCTGCAATTTTGCCCCTAAATAAGTGAAATTTCTGCAATTTTGCCCCAAAATAAGGGAAATTTTTGGAATTTTGCCCCAAAATATGTGGAATTTCTGAGTTTTGCCCCAAAATATGGAGAATTTCTGTCTTTTTGCCCCAACATATAGGGAATTTCTGTTTTTTTGCCCCACAATTAGGGGAATTTCTGCAATTTTGCTCTAAAATAGGGGGAATTTCTGACTTTTTGCCCGAAAATAAGAAGAATGCATACCTTTTTGCCACAAAAAAGGGAAATTTCTTCATTTTTGCGCCAAAATAAGGGGAATTTCTGCATTTTTGCCTCTAAATAAGTGGAATTTCTGTTTTTTTCCCTGAAAACAAAGGGAATTTCTGTCTTTTTTGCCCCAAAGTAAGAAAAATTTCTGACTTAGTACCCTGAAATAAGTGAAATTTCTGCAATTTTGCCCCAAAATATGGGAAATTTCTGCCTTTTTGCCCCCAAATAAGGGGAATTTCAGCCTTTTTACCTCAAAATAAGGGGAATTTCTGCATTTTTGCCTCAAAATATGGGAAATTTCTGCCTTTTTGCCCCAAAATAAGAAAATTTCTGCTTTTTTTCCATGAAATAAGTGAAATTTCTGCAATTTTGCCCCAAAATAAGTGAAATTTCTGCAATATAAGCCAAAAATAAGGGAAATTTCTGAAATTTTGTTCTAAAATAAGTGGAATTTCTGAGTTTTGCCACAAAATAAGGAGAATTTCTGTCTTTTTGCCCTACAATTAAGGGAATTTCTGCAATTTTACTCCAAAATACAGGGAATTTCTGCCTTTTTGCCTGAAAATAAGAAGAATGCATACCTTTTTGCTATAAAACGGGAAATTTCTGCAATTTTGCTCCAAAATAAGGGGAATTTCTGCTTTTTTGCCTCTAAATAAGTGGAACATCTGTCTTTTTCCCCAAAACAAAGGAAATTCCTGTTTTTTTTTTGCCCCAAAATAAGGAAAATTTCTGAATTATTACCCTGAAATAAGTGAAATTTCTGCAATATTGCCCCAGTATAAGAGAAATTTTTGCATTTTTGCCCCCAAATAAGGGGAATTTCAGCCTTTTTACCTCAAAATAAGGGAAATTTCTGCATTTTTGCCACAAAATATTAAGAATTTCTGCCTTTTTGGCCCCAAAAATGGAAAATTTCGGCCTTTTTTCCCTGAAAAAAGTGAAATTTCTGCAATTTTGCCCCTAAATAAATAAACTTTCTGCAATTTTGCTCCAAAATAAGGGAAATTTGGGGAATTTTGCACCAAAAGAAATGGAATTTCTGAATTTTGCCCCAAAATAAGGAGAATTTCTGTCGTTTTGCCCTAACATATAGGGAATTTCTGCCTTTTTGCCCCAAAATTAGGGGAATTTCTGCAATTTTGCTCCAAAAAACGGGGAATTTCTGCCTTTTTGCCCGAAAACAAGAAGAATGCATACCTTTTTGCCATAAAAAAGGGAAATTTCTTCATTTTTGCTCCAAAATAAGGGGAATTTCTGCTTTTTTGCCTCTTAATAAGTGGAATTTCTGTCTTTTTCCTTCAAAACAAAGGGAATTTCTGTCTTTTTTGCCCCAAAATAAGGAAAATTTCTGACTTATTACCCTGATATAAGTGAAATTTCTGCAATTTTGCCCCAAAATAAGGGAAATTTCTGCCTTTTTGCAACCAAATAAGGGGAATTTTAGCCTTTTTACCTCAAAATAAGGGGATTTTCTGCATTTTTGCCCCAAAATATGAGAAATTTCTGCCTTTTTGCCCCAAAATAAGAAAATTTTCTGCAATTTTGTACCAAAATAAAAGAAATTTCTGCCTTTTTGCCCCAAAATAAGAAAATTTCTGCTTTTTTTTCTGAAATAAGTGAAATTTCTGCAATTTTGCCCCAAAATAAATGAAATTTCTGAGTTTTGCTCTAAAATAAGGAGAATTTCTGTCTTTTCCCCCCAACATATAGGGAATTTCTGCCTTTTTGCCCCACAATAAGTGGAATTTCTGCAATTTTGCTCTAAAATAGAGGGAATTTCTGACTTTTTGCCTGAAAATAAGAAGAATGCATACCTTTTTGCCATAAAAAAGGGAAATTTCTTCATTTTTGCTCCAAAATAAGGGGAATTTCTGCATTTTTGCCTCTAAAGAATTGGAATTTCTGTCTTTTTCCACCAAAACAAAGGGACTTTCTGTCTTTTTTGCTCCAAAGTAATGAAAATTTCTGACTTATTACCCTGAAATAAGTGAAATTTCTGCATTTTTGCCTCAAAATATGGGAAATTTCTGCCTTTTTGCCCAAAATAAGAAAAATTTCTGCAATTTTGTACCAAAATAAAAGAAATTTCTGTCTTTTTCCCCTGAAATAAGTGAAATTTCTGCAATTTTGCCCCTAAATAAGTGAAATTTCTGCAATTTTGCCCCAAAATAAGGGAAATTTTTGGAATTTTGCCCCAAAATATGTGGAATTTCTGAGTTTTGCCCCAAAATATGGAGAATTTCTGTCTTTTTGCCCCAACATATAGGGAATTTCTGTTTTTTTGCCCCACAATTAGGGGAATTTCTGCAATTTTGCTCTAAAATAGGGGGAATTTCGGACTTTTTGCCCGAAAATAAGAAGAATGCATACCTTTTTGCCATAAAAAAGGGAAATTTCTTCATTTTTGCTCCAAAATAAGGGGAATTTCTGCATTTTTGCCTCTAAATAAGTGGAATTTCTGTCTTTTTCCCTGAAAACAAAGGGAATTTCTGTCTTTTTTGCCCCAAAGTAAAAAAAATTTCTGACTTAGTACCCTGAAATAAGTGAAATTTCTGCAATTTTGCCCCAAAATATGGGAAATTTCTGCCTTTTTGCCCCCAAATAAGAGGAATTTCAGCCTTTTTACCCCAAAATAAGGGGAATTTCTGCATTTTTGCCTCAAAATATGGGAAATTTCTGCCTTTTTGCCCCAAAATAAGAAAATTTCTGCTTTTTTTCCCTGAAATAAGTGAAATTTCTGCAATTTTGCCCCAAAATAAGTGAAATTTCTGCAATTTTGGCCAAAAATAAGGGAAATTTCTGAAATTTTGTTCCAAAATAAGTGGAATTTCTGAGTTTTGCCCCAAAATAAGGAGAATTTCTGTCTTTTTGCCCTACAATTAAGGGAATTTCTGCAATTTTACTCCAAAATACGGGGAATTTCTGCCTTTTTGCCTGAAAATAAGAAGAATGCATACCTTTTGGCTATAAAAAGGGAAATTTCTGCAATTTTGCTCCAAAATAAGGGGGATTTCTGCTTTTTTGCCTCTAAATAAATGGAATTTCTGTCTTTTTCCCCCCATACAAATGGAATTTCTGTATTTTTTGCCCCAAAATAAGGAAATTTTCTGAATTATTACCCTGAAATAAGTGAAATTTCTGCAATTTTGCCCCAGTATTAGAGAAATTTCTGCATTTTTGCCCCCAAATAAGGGGAATTTCAGCCTTTTTACCTCAAAATAAGAGGAATTTCTGCATTTTTGCCTCAAAATATTAGGAATTTCTGCCTTTTTGCCCCCAAAAATGGAAAATTTCGGCCTTTTTTCCCTGAAAAAAGTGAAATTTCTGCAATTTTGCCCCAAAATAATTGAAATTTCTGCAATTTTGCCCCAAAATAAGGGGAATTTTGGGAATTTTGCCCCAAAATAAATGGAATTTCTGAATTTTGCCCCCAAATGAGGAGAATTTCTGTCGTTTTGCCCTAACATATAGGGAATTTCTGCCTTTTTGCCCCACAATTAGGGGAATTTCTGCAATTTTGCTCCAAAATATGGGGAATTTCTGCTTTTTTGCCTCTAAATAAGTGGAATTTCTGTCTTTTTCCCCCAAAACAAGGAATTTCTGTTTTTTTGCCCCAAAATAAGGAAAATTTCTGACTTATTATCTTGAAATAAGTGAAATTTTTGCAATTTTGCCCCAAAATAAGGAAAACTTCTGCCATTTTGCCCCAAAATAAGGGGAATTTCAGCCTTTTTACATCAAAATAAGTGAAATTTCTGCAATTTTGCCCCAAAATAAGGGAAATTTCTTCTTTTTTGCCCCAAAATAAGAAAAATTTCTGTAATTTTGTACCAAAATAAAAGAAATTTCTGCCTTTTTGCCCCAAAATAAAAAATTTCTGACTTATTACCCTAAAATAAGTGAAATTTCTGGAATTTTGCCACAAAATCAGGGCAATTTCTGCCTTTTTGCTCCCAAATAAAGAGAATTTCAGCCTTTTTACCTAAAAATAAGGGGAATTTCTGAATTTTTGCCCCAAAATATAGGAAATTTCTGCCTTCTTGCCCCAAAATAAGAAAAATTTCTGCAATTTTGTACAAAAATAAAAGAAATTTCTCCCTTTTTGCCCCAAAACAAGAAAATTTCTGCTTTTTTCTTCTTAAATAAGTGAAATTTCTCCAATTTTGCCTTAAAATAAGTGATATTTCTGCAATTTTGCCCCAAAGTAAGGGAAATTTATGGAATTTTGCCCCAAAATATGTGGAATATCTGAGTTTTGCCCCATAATAAGGAGAATTTCTGTCTTTTTGCCCCAACATATAGGGAATTTCTGCCTTTTTGCCCGAAAATAAGAAGAATGCATACCTTTTTGCCATGAAAAAGGGAAATTTCTTCATTTTTGCTCCAAAATAAGGGGAATTTCTGCTTTTTTGCCTCTAAATAAGTGGAATTTCTGTCTTTTTCCCCCAAAACAAAGGGAATTTCTGTCTTTTTTGCCCCAAAATAAAGAAAATTTCTGTAATTTTGCACCAAAATAAAAGAAATTTCTGCCTTTTTGCCCCCAAATAAGAAAATTATTCCTTTTTTTCTGAAATAAGTGAAATTTCTGCAATTTTGCCCCAAAATAAGAGAAATTTCTGCCTTTTTGCCCCCAAATAAGGGGAATTTCTGCAATTTTGCCCCAAAATAAGAGAAATTTCTGGAATTTTGCCCCAAAATAAGAGAAATTTCTGGAATTTTGCCCCAAAATAAGAGAAATTTCTGGAATTTTGCCCCAAAATAAATGGAATTTCTGAGTTTTGCCCCAAAAATAAAGAGAATTTCTGTCTTTTTGCCCCAAAATATAGGGAATATCTGCCTTTTTGCCCCACAATTAGGGGAATTTCTGCAATTTTGCTCCAAAATAAGAGCAATTTCTGCTTTTTTGCCTCTAAATAAGTGGAATTTCTGTCTTTTTCCCCCAAAACAAAGGGAATTTCTGTCTTTTTTGCCCCAAAATAAAGAAAATTTCTGTAATTTTGCACCAAAATAAAAGAAATTTCTGCCTTTTTGCCCCCAAATAAGAAAATTTTTCCTTTTTTTCTGAAATAAGTGAAATTTCTGCAATTTTGCCCCAAAATAAGAGAAATTTCTGCCTTTTTGCCCCTTATAAGGGAAATTTCAGCCTTTTTACCTCAAAATAAAGGAAATTTCTACATTTTTGCCCCAAAATATGGGAAATTTATGCCTTTTTGCCCCAAAATAAGAAAAATTTCTGCAATTTTGCACCAAAATAAAAGAAATTTCTGCCTTTTTGCCACAGAATAAGAAAAATTTCTCCAATTCTGTACCAAAATAAAAGAAATTTCTAAAATTTTGCTCCAAAATAAGGGAAATTTCTGATTTTTGCCCAGATATAAGGAGAATTTCTGTATTTTTGCCCCAAAATAAAGGGAATTTCTGCCTTTTTGCCCCAAAATTAGGGGAGTTTCTGCAATTTTGCTTCAAAATAATGGGAATTTCTGCCTCTTTTTCTGAAAATAAGAAGAACTTCTGCCAATTTGCCCCAAATAAAGGGAATTTCTGCATTTTTGCCCCAATATTAGGAGAATTTCTGCAATTTTGCTCCAAAATACAGGGAATTTCTGGCTTTTTGCCCGAAATTAAGGGGATTTTCTGCCTTTTTGCCCCCAAACCAGGGTAATTTCTGCAATTTTATCCCAAAATAAGGGGAATTTCTGCCTTTTTGCCCCCAAATAAGGGCAATTTCTGCCTTTATGCCCTGAAATATGTGACATGTCTTCAATTTTACCCCAAAATAAGGTGAATTTCTGCCCTTTTGCCCCAAAATAATGGGAATTTCTGCATTTTGCCAAAAATAAGAAAGATTTTTGTTTTTTTCTCTGAAATAAGTGAAATTTCTGCAATTTTGCCTTAAAATAAAAGAAATATCTTCAATTTTTTCCCATAATAAAAAAATTTTCTGCAATTTTGCCCCAAAATAAAGGGAATTTCTGTTTTTTGTCCCCAAATAAAGGCAATTTCTGCAATTTTGCCATAAAATAAGGGGAATTTCTGCCTTTTGCCCCAAAATAAGAAAATTTCTCATTTTTATTCTGAAATAAGTGAAATTTCTGCAATTTTGCTCCAAAATACGGGGAATTTCTGCCTTTTTGTCCGAAAATATAAAGAATGCATACCTTTTTGCCATAAAAAAGGGAAATCTCTTAATTTTTACTCCAAAATAAGTGGAATTTCTGCTTTTTTGCCTCTAAATAAGTGGAATTTCTGTCTTTTTATCCCAAAACAAAGGGAATTTCTGTCTTTTTTGCCCCAAAATAAGGAAAATTTCTGACTTATTACCCTGAAATAAGTGAAATTTCTGCAATTTTGCCCCAAAATAAGGGAAATTTATGCTTTTGCCCCCAAATAAGGGGAATTTCAGCCTTTTTACCTCAAAATAAGAGGAATTTCTGCCTTTTTGCCCCAAAATAAGGAAAATTTCTGCCTTTATTTCCATGAAAAAAGTGAAATTTCTGCAATTTCGCCCCAAAATAAGTAAAATTTCTGCAATTTTGCCCCAAAATAAGGGAAATTTCTGGAATTTTGCCTCAAAATAAGTGGAATTTCTGAGTTTTGCCCCAAAATAAGAAGAATTTCTGTCTTTTTGCCCCAACATATAGGGAATTTCTGCCTTTTTGCTCCACAATTAGGGGAATTTCTGCAATTTTGCTCCAAAATACGGGGAATTTCTGCTTTTTAGCCCGAAAATTAGAGGAATGTATAACTTTTTCCACAAAAAAAGGAAAATTTCTTCATTTTTGCTCCAAAATCATAAGAATTTCTGCTTTTTAGCCTCTAAATAAGTGGAATATCAGTCTTTTTCCTTTAAAACAAAGAGAATAACTGTTTTTTGCCCCAAATTAAGGAAAAATTCTGACTTATTATTCTGAAATAAGTGAAATTTCTGCAATTTTGCCTCAAAATAAGGGAAATTTCTGCCTTTTTGCCCCCAAATAAGGGGAATTTCAGCGTTTTTACCTCAAAATAAGGGAAATTTCTGCTTTTTTGCCCCAAAATATGGGAGATTTCTGCCTTTTTGCCCCAAAATAAGAAACATTTCTGCAATTTTGTACCAAAATAAAAGAAATTTCTGCCTTTTTGCCCCAAAATAAGAAAATTTCTGCTTTTGTTCTCTGAAATAAGTGAAATTTCTGCAATTTTGCCTCAAAATAAGGGAAATTTCTGCCTTTTTGCCCCCAAATAAGGGGAATTTCAGCCTTTTTACCTAAAAATAAGAGGAATTTCTGCATTTTTGCCCCAAAATATGGGAGATTTCTGCCTTTTTGCCATAAAATAAGAAAAATTTCTGCAATTTTGTACCAAAATATTAGAAATTTCTGCCTTTTTGCACCAAAATAAGAAAATTTCTGCTTTTTTTTCTGACATAAGTGAAATTTTTGCAATTTTGCCCCAAAATAAGTGAAATTTCTGCAATTTTGTCTCAAAATAAGGGAAATTTCTGGAATTTTGCGCCAAAATAAGTGGAATTTCTGAGTTTTGCCCCAAAATAATGAGAATTTCTGTCTTTTTGCCCCAACATATAGGGAATTTCTGCCTTTTTGCCCCACAATTAGGGGAATTTCTGCAATTTTGCTCCAAAATACGGGGAATTTCTGCCTTTTTGCCCGAAAATAAGAAGAATGCATAACTTTTTGCCATAAAAAAGGGAAATTTCTTCATTTTTGCTCCAAAATAAGAGAAATTTCTGCTTTTTTGCCTCTAAATAAGTGGAATTTCTGTCTTTTTCCCCCAAAACAAAGGGAATTTTTGTCCTTTTGGCCCCAAAGTAAGGAAAATTTCTGACTTATTACCCTGAAATAAGTGAAATTTCTGCAATTTTGCCCCAAAATAAGGGAAATTTCTGCCTTTTTGCCCCGAAATAAGGGGAATTTCAGCATTTTTGCCCCAAAATATGGGAAATTTATGCCTTTTTGCCCCAAAATAAGAAAAATTTCTGCAATTTTGTACCAAAAAAAAAGAAATTTCTGACTTTTTGCCCGAAAATAAGAAAATTTCTCCTTTATTTTCTGAAATAAGTGAAATTTCTGCAATTTTACTCCAAAATAAGTGAAATTTCTTTCTTTGTGCCCCAAAATAAGGGGAATTTCAGCCTTTTTACCTCAAAATAAGGGGAATTTCTGCATTTTTGTTCCAAAATATGGGAAATTTCTTCCTTTTTGCCACAAAATAAGAAAAATTTCTGTAATTCTGTACCAAAATGAAAGAAATTTCTAAAATTTTGCCCCAAAATAAGGGATATTTTTGATTTTTGCCTCAAAATAAGGGGAATTTCTGCCTTTTTGCCCCAAAATAAAGAAAATTACTGCATGTTTTACCCCAAAATTAGGTAAATTTCTGCAATTTTGCTCTAAAATACGGGGATTTTCTGCCTTTTTCTCCGAAAATAAAGGGAATTTCTGCCATTTTGCCGCGAAATAAGTGAAATTTCTGCAGTTTTACCCCAAAATAAAGGGACGTTCTGCGTTTTTGCCCCAAAATTAGGGGAATTTCTGCAATTTTGCTCCAAATTACGGGGAATTTCTGCCTTTTTTCCCCATAATTAGGGGAATTTCTGCAATTTTGCTCGAAAATAAAAAGAATGTATACCTTTTTGCCATAAAAAAGGTTAATTTCTTCATTTTTTACCCCAAAATAAGGGGATTTTCCGCCTTTTTGACTCAAAATAAGTGCAATTTCTGACTTTTCCACAAAAATAAACGGAATTTCTGTCTTTTTCCTTTAAAATAAGGGGAATTTCTAACTTTTTGCCCCAAAATAAGGGGAATTTCAGCCTTTTTACCTCAAAATAAGGGGAATTTCTGCATTTTTGTCGAAAAATATGGGAAATTTCTGCATTTTTGCCCAAATTAAGAAAAATTTCTGCAATTTTGTACCAAAATAAATGAAATTTCTGCCTTTTTGCCCCAAAATAAGAAAATTTGTGCTTTTTTTTTTGAAATAAGTGAAATTTCTGCAATTTTGCTCCAAAATAAGGGAAATTTCTGAAATTTTGCCCCAAAATAAGTGGAATTTCTGAGTTTTGCCCCAAAATAAGGAGAATTTCTTTATTTTTGCCCCAACATATAGGGGATTTCTGCCTTTTTGCCCCACAATTAGGGGAATTTCTGCAATCTTGCTCCAAAATACAAAGAATTTCTGCCTTTTTGCCCGAAAATAAGAAGAATGCATACCTTTTTGCCATAAGAAATAGAAATTTCTTCATTTTTGCTTCAAAATAAGGGGAATATCTGCTTTTTTGCCTCTAAATAAGTGGAATTTCTGCCATTGTGCCCCAAAACAAAGGGAATTTCTGTCTTTTTTGCCTGAAAATAAGGAAAATTTCTGACTTATTTCCCTGAAATAAGTGAAATTTCTGCAATATTGCCCCAAAATAAGAGAAATTTCTGCCTTTTTGCCCCCAAATAAGGGGAATTTCAGCCTTTTTACCTCAAAATAAGAAGAATTTCTGCATTTTTGCCCCAAAATATGGGAAATTTCTGTATTTTTGCCACAAAATAAGAAAAATTTCTGCAATTCTGTACCAAAATAAAAGAAATTTCTAAAATTTTGCTCCAAAATTAGGGAAATTTCTGATTTTTGCCCCGATATAAGGAGAATTTCTGTATTTTTGCCCCAAAATAAAGGGAATTTCTGCCTTTTTGCCCCAAAATTAGGGGAGTTTCTGCAATTTTGCTTCAAAATACAGGGAATTTCTGCCTCTTTTCCCAAAAATAAAAAGAACTTCTGCCGATTTGCCCCAAATAAAGGGAATTACTGCATTTTTGCCCCAATATTAGGGGAATTTCTGCAATTTTGCTCCAAAATACGGGGAATTTCTGCCTTTTTGCTCGAAATAAAGGGGATTTTTTGCCTTTTTGCCCCCAAACAAGGGAAATTTCTGCAATTTTATCCCAAAATAAGGGGAATTTCTGCCTTTTTGCCCCCAAATAAGGGGAATTTCTGCCTATTTGCCCTGAAATATGTGACATGTCTTCAATTTTACCCAAAAATAAGGTGAATTTCTGCCTTTTTGTCCCAAAATAATGGGAATTTCTGCATTTTGCCCTAAAATAAGAAAAATTTTTGCTTTTTTTCTCTGAAATAAGTGAAATTTCTGCAATTTTGCATTAAAATAAAAGAAATATTTGCAATTTTTCCCCATAATAAAGGAATTTTCTGCAATTTTGCCCCAAAATAAAGGGAATTTCTGTTTTTTGTCCCCAAATATGGAAAATTTCTGCAATTTTGCCCTAAAATAAGGGGAATTTCTGCCTTTTGCCCCAAAATAAGAAAATTTCTCCTTTTTTTCTGAAATAAGTAAAATTTCTGCAATTTTGCTCCAAAATACGGGGAATTTCTGCCTTTTTGCCCGAAAATAAAAAGAATGCATACCTTTTTGCCATAAAAAAGGGAAATTTCTTAATTTTTGCTTCAAAATAATGGGAATTTCTGCTTTTTTTGCCTCTATATAAGTGGAATTTCTGTCTTTTTCCCCCAAAACAAAGGGAATTTCTGTCTTTTTTGCCCCAAAATAAGGAAAATTTCTGACTTATTACCCTGAAATAAGTAAAATTTCTGCAATTTAGCCCCAAAATAAGGAAAATTTCTGCCTTTTTGCCCCCAAATAAGGGGAATTTCAGCCTTTTTACCTCAAAATAAGGGGGATTTTTGCATTTTTGCCCCAAAATATGGAAAATTTATGAATTTTTGCCCCAAAATAAGAAAAATTTCTGCAATTTTGTACCAAAATAAAAGAAATTTCTGCATTTTGCCCCAAAATAAGAAAATTTCTCCTTTATTTTTTGAAATAAGTGAAATTTCTGCAATTTTGCCCCAAAATAAATGAAATTTCTTCCTTTTTTCCCCAAAATAAAGGGAATTTCAGCCTTTTTACCTCAAAATAAGGGCAATTTCTGCATTTCTGTTCCAAAATATGGGAATTTTCTGCCTTTTTGTCACCAAATAAGAAAAATTTCTGCAATTCTGTACCAAAATAAAAGAAATTTCTAAAATTTTGCCCCAAAATAAAGGAAATTGTTGATTTTTGTCCCGAAATAAGGAGAATTTCTGTATTTTTGCCCCAAAATAAAGGGAATTTCTGCCTTTTTGCCCCAATATTAGGGGAATTTCTGCAATTTTTCTCCAAAATACGGGGAATTTCTGCCTTTTTGCCCAAAATTAAGAAGATTTTCTGCCTTTTTGCCCCCAAACAAGGGGAATTTCTGCAATTTTATAGAAAATAAGGGGAATTTCAGCCTTTTTGCCCCAAAAAAGGGGAATTTCTGCCTTTTTGCCCTGAAATATGTGAAATGTCTGCAATTTTACCCCAAAATAAGGTGAATTTCTGCTATTGTGCCCCAAAATAATGGGAATTTCTGCATTTTGCCCTAAAATAAGATAAATTTTTGCTTTTTTTCTCTGAAATAAGTGAAATTTCTGCAATTTTGCCTTAAAATAAAAGAAATATCTGCAATTTTCCCCCATAATAAAGGTATTTTCTGCAATTTTGCCACAAAATAAAGGGAATTTCTGTTTTTTGTTTCAAAATAAGGGAAATTTCTGCAATTTTGCCCTAAAATAAGGGGAATTTCTGCCTTTTGCCCCAAAATAAGAAAATTTCTCCTTTTTTTCTGAAATAAGTGAAATTTCTGCAATTTTGCCCAAAAATAAGTGAAATTTCTGCAATTTTGCCCTAAAATAAGGAGAATTTCTGTCTTTTTGCCCCAACATATTGGGAATTTTTGCCTTTTTGCCCCAACATATAGGGAATTTCTGCATTTTTGCCCCACAATTAGGGGAATTTCTGCAATTTTGCTCCAAAATACGGGTAATTTCTGCAATTTTGCCCCAAAATAAGTGGAATTTCTGCAATTTTGCCCCAAAGTAAGGGAAATTTCTGGAATTTTGCCCCAAAATAAGTGGAATTTCTGGGTTTTGCCCCAAAATAAGGAGAATTTCTGTCTTTTTGCCCCAAAATATTGGGAATTTTTGCCTTTTTGCCCCAACATATAGGGAATTTCTGCCTTTTTGCCCCACAATAAAAGGAATTTCTGCAATTTTGCTCCAAAATACGGGGAATTTCTGCCTTTTTGCCCGAAAATAAGAAGAATGCATAACTTTTTGCCATAAAATAGCGAAATTTCTTCATTTTTGCTTCAAAATAATGGGAATTTCTGCTTTTTTGCCTCTAAATAAGTGGAATTTCTGTCCTTTTCCCCCAAAACAAAGGGAATTTCTGTCTTTTTTGCCCCAAAATAAGGTAAATTTCTGACTTATTACCCTGAAATAAGTGAAATTTCTCCAATTTTGCCCCAAAATAAGGAAAATTTCTGTTTTTTTGCCCCCAAATAAGGGAAATTTCAGCCTTTTTACCTCAAAATAAGGGGAATTTCTGCATTTTTGCCACAAAATAAAAGAAATTTCTGTTTTTTTGCCCCAAAATAAGGAAAATTTCTGCCTTTTTTCCCTGACATAAGTGAAATTTCTGCAATTTCGCCCCAAAATAAGTGAAATTTCTGCAATTTTGCCACAAAATAAAAGAAATTTCTGCAATTTTGCCCCAAATTAAGTGGAATTTCTGAATTTTGCCCCAAAATAAGGAGAATTTCTGTCTTTTTGCCCTAACATATAGGGAATTTCTGCTTTTTTGCCCCACAATTAAGAGAATTTCTGCAATTTTGCTCCATAATACAAGGAATTTCTGCTTTTTAGCCCAAAAATAATTGGAATGTATACCTTTTGCCACAAAAAAGGGAAATTTCTTCATTTTTACTCCAAAATAAAAGGAATTTCTGCTTTTTTGCCTCTAAAAAAGTGGAATTTCTGTGTTTTTCCCCCAAAACAAAGGGAATTTCTGTCTTTTTTGCCCCAAAATAAGGAAAATTTCTGACTTATTACAATGAAATAAGTGAAATTTCTGCAATTTTGCCTCAAAATAAGAAAAATTTTTGCTTTTTTCCCCCAAATAAGAGAAATTTCAGCCTTTTTACGTCAAAATAAGAGGAATTTCTGCATTTTTCCCCTAAATATGGGAGATTTCTGCCTTTTGCCCCAAAATAAGAAAAATTTCTGCAATTTTGTACCAAAATAAAAGAAATTTCTGCCTTTTTTGCACCAAAATAGGAAAATTTCTGAATTTTTTTCTGAAATAAGTGAAATTTCTGCAATTTTGCCCCAAAATAAGTGAAATTTCTGTAATTTTGCCCCAAAATAAGGGAAATTTCTGGAATTTTGCCCCAAAATAAGTGGAATTTCTGAGTTTTGCCCCAAAATAATGAGAATTTCTGTCTTTTTGCCCCAACATATAGGGAATTTCTGCCTTTTTGCCCCACAATTAGGGGAATTTCTGCAATTTTGCTCCAAAATACGGGGAATTTCTGCCTTTTTGCCCGAAAATAAGAAGAATGCATACTTTTTTGCCATAAAAAAGGGAAATTTCTTCAGTTTTGCTCCAAAATAAGGGGAATTTCTGCTTTTTTGCCTCTAAATAAGTGGAATTTCTGTCTTTATCCCCAAAAACAAAGGGAATTTCTGACTTTTTTGCCCCAAAATAAGGAAAATTTCTGAGTTATTACCCTGAAATAACTGAAATTTCTGCAATTTTGCTCGAAAATAAGGGAAATTTCTGCCTTTTTGCACTGAAATATGTGAAATGTCTGCAATTTCACCCCAAAATAAGGTGAATTTCTGCCATTGTGCCCCAAAATAATGGGAATTTCTGACTTATTACCCTTAAATAAGTGAAATTTCTGCAATTTTGCCTCAAAATAAGGGAAATTTCTGCCTTTTTGCCCCCAAATAAGGGGAATTTCAGCCTTTTTACCTCAATAAGAGGAATTTATGCATTTTTGCCCCAAAATATAAGAGATTTATGCCTTTTTGCCCCCAAATAAGAAAAATTTCTGCAATTTTGTACCAAAATAAAAGAAATTTCTGCCTTTTTGCACCAAAATAAATAAATTCTGCTTTTTTTTCTGAAATAAGTGAAATTTCTGCAATTTTGCCCCAAAAGAAGTGAAATTTCTGCAATTTTGCCCTAAAATAAGGGAAATTTCTGGAATTTTGCCCCAAAATAAGTGGAATTTCTGAGTTTTGCCCCGAAATAAGGAGAATTTCTGTCTTTTTGCCCCAACATATAGGGAATTTCTGCCTTTTTGCCCCACAATTAGGGGAATTTCTGCAATTTTGCTCCAAAATACGGGGAATTTCTGCATTTTTGCCCGAAAATAAGAAGAATGCATAGCTTTTTGCCATAAAAAAGGGAAATTTCTTTATTTTTGCTCCAAAATAAGGGGAATTTCTGCAATTTTGATCCAAAATACAGTTAATTTCTGCTTTTTAGCCCGAAAATAAGCGGAATGTATACCTTCTGCCACAAAAAAAGATAAATTTCTTCATTTTTTTTCCAATAAAGAAGAATTTCTGCTTTTTTGCCTCTAAATAAGTGGAATTTCTGTCTTTTTCCCCCAAAACAAAGGGAATTTCTGTTTTTTGCCCCAATGTAAGATGAATTTCTGACTTATTACCCTGAAATAAGTGAAATTTCTGCAATTTTGCCTCAAAATAAGGGAAATTTCTGTCTTTTTGCCCCCAAATAAGGGAAATTTCAGCCTTTTTACCTCAAAATAAGAGGAATTTATGCATTTTTGCCCCAAAATATAGGGGATTTCTGCTTTTTGCCCCCAAATAAGAAAAATTTCTGCAATTTTGTACCAAAATAAAAGAAATTTCTGCCTTTTTGCACCAAAATAAGAAAATTTCTGCTTTTTTTCTGAAATAATTGAAATTTCTGCAATTTTGCCAAAATAAGTGAAATTTCTGCAATTTTGCCCCAAAATAAGTGAAATTTCTGGAATTTTGTCCCAAAATAAGTGGAATTTCTGAGTTTTGCCACAAAATAAAAAGAATTTCTGCCTTTTTGTCCCACAATTAGGGGAATTTCTGCAATTTTGCTCCAAAATACGGGGAATTTCTGCTTTTTAGCCTGAAAATAAGAAGAATGCATACCTTTTGCCACAAAAAAAAATTTCTTCATTTTTGCTCCAAAATAAGGGTAATTTCTTCTTTTTTGCTTCTAAATAAGTGGAATTTCTGACTTTTTCCCCCAAAACAAAAGGAATTTCTGTCTATTTTGCCCCAAATAAGGAAAATTTCTGACTTATTACCCTGAAATAAGTGAAATTTCTTCAATTTTGCCCCCAAATAAGGGAAATTTCTGCTTTTTGCCCCCAAATAAGGGAAATTTCTGCCTTTTTATCACAAAATAAGGGGAATTTTTGCATTTTTGCCACAAAATATTTGGAATTTCTTCATTTTTGCCCCAAAATGAGGAAAATTTCTGCCTTTTTACCATGAAATAAGTGAAATTTCTGCAATTTTGCCCCAAAATAAGTGAAATTTCGGCTATTTTGCCACAAAATAAGGGAAATTTCTGGAATTTTGCCCCAAAATAAGGGGAATTTCTGAGTTTTGCCCCAAAATAAGGAGAATTTCTGTCTTTTTGCCCTAACATATAGGGAATTTCTGCATTTTGCCCCACAATTAGGGGAATTTCTGCAATTTTGCTCCAAAATACGGGGAATTTCAGCTTTTTAGCCCAAAAATAAGTGGAATGTATACATTTTGCCACAAAAAAGGGAAATTTCTTCATTTTTACTCCAAAATAAAAGGAATATCTGCTTTTTTGCCTCTAAAAAAGTGGAATTTCTGTCTTTTTCTCCCAAAACAAAGGGAATTTCTGTGTTTTTTGCCCCAAAAAAAGGAAAATTTCTGACTTATTACTCTGAAATAAGTGAAATTTCTGCAATTTTGCCTCAAAATAAAGGAAATTTCTGCCTTTTTGCCCCCAAATAAGGGAAATTTCAGCCTTTTTACCTCAAAATAAGAGGAATTTCTGCTTTTTTGCCCCAAAATATGGGGATTTCTGCCTTTTTGCCCCAAAATAAGAAAAATTTCTGCAATTTTGTACCAAAATAAAAGAAATTTCTGCCTTTTTCACCAAAATAGGAAAATTTCTGAATTTTTTTCTGAAATAAGTTAAATTTCTGCAATTTTGCCCCAAAATAAGTGAAATTTCTGCAATTTTTCCCCAAAATAAGGGAAATTTCTGGAATTTTGCACCAAAATAAGTGTTATTTCAGAGTTTTGCCCCAAAATAAGGAGAATTTCTGTCTTTTTGCCCCAACATATAGGGAATTTCTCCCTTTTTGCCCCACAATTAGGGGAATTTCTGCAATTTTGCTTCAAAATAGGGGAATTTCTGCCTTTTTGCCCGAAAATAAGAATAATGCATACCTTTTTGCCATAAAAAAGGGAAATTTCTTCAGTTTTGCTCCAAAATAAGGGGAATTTCTGCTTTTTTGCCTCTAAATAAGTGGAATTTCTGTCTTTATCCCCAAAAACAAAGGGAATTTCTGTCTTTTTTGCCCCAAAATAAGGAAAATTTCTGACTTATTACCCTGAAATAAGTGAAATTTCTGCAATTTTGCTCGAAAATAAGGGAAATTTCTGCCTTTTTTACCCCAAATAAGGGGAATTTAAGCCTTGTTACCTCAAAATAAGAGGAATTGCTGCATTTTTGCCCCAAAATATGGGAGATTTCTGCCTTTTTCTTCCAAAATAAGAATAATTTATGCAATTTTGTACCAAAATAAAAGAAATTTCTGCCTTTTTGCAACAAAATAAGAAAATTTCTGCTTTTTTTCTGAAATAAGTGAAATTTCTGCAATTTTGCTCCAAAATAAGTGAAATTTCTGCAATTTTGCCCCAAAATAAGGGAAATTTCTGCAATTTTGCCCCAATGTAAAGGAAATTTCTGCAATTTTGCCCCAAAATAAGGGGAATTTCTGACTGTTTGCTCCCGAAAAAGGAGATTTTCTGTCTTTTTGCCCCATAATAAGGAGAATTTCTGCCTTTTTGCCCAAAAATTATGAGAATTTCTGCAATTTTGCTTCAAAATACAGGGAATTTCTGTTTTTTAGCCCCAAAATAAAGGGAATTTCTGCATTTTACCTCAAATTGAGAATAATTTCTGCCTTTTGCCTCAAAATAAGGGGAATTTTCTGCCTTTTTGTTTCAAAATAAGATAAATTTCTTCAATTTTGTACCATAATAAAAGAAATTTCTGCTCTTTGCCCCAAATTAAAAGGAATTTCTGACTTTTTGCCCTGAAATAAATGAAATTTCTGCAATTTTGCCCGAAAATAAGGGAAATTTGTGCCTCTTTGCCCCAAAATAAGAAGAAGTTTTGCCTTTTGCCCCAAAATATGGGGAATTTCAGCATTTTACCTCAAAATAAGAATTTCAGCCTTTTTGCCCCAAAATAAGGAAAATTTCTGCAATTTTGCCCCAAAATAAGGGGAATTTCTTCTTTTTGCCCCAAAATAAAGGATATTTCAGCCTTTTTACCTGAAAATAAGTGAAATTTCTGCAATTTTGCCCCAAATAAGGGAAATTTCTGCAATTTTGCCTCAAAATAAGGTAAATTCCTGCAATTTTGCCCCAAAATAAGTGGAATTTCTGAGTTTTGTCCCAAAATAAGAAGAATTTCTGTCTTTTTGCCCCAACATATAGGGAATTTCTGCATTTTTGCCCAACAATTAGGGGAATTTCTTCATTTTTGCTTCAAAATAAGGGGAATTTCTGCCTTTTTGCCTCTAAAGAAGTGGAATTTCTGTATTTTCCTTCCAAAACAAAGGGAATTTCTGTGTTTTTTGCCCCAAAATAAGGAAAATTTCTGACTTATTACCCTGAAATAAGTGAAATGTTTGCAATTTTGCCCCAAAATAAGGGAAATTTCTGCCTTTTTGCCCCCAAATAAGGGGAATTTCAGCCTTTTTACCTCAAAATAAGGGGAATTTCTGCATTTTTGCCACAAAATATTAGGAATTTCTGCCTTTTTGCCCCAAAATAAGAAAAATTTCTGCCATTTTTACCTGAAATAAGTGAAATTTCTGCAATTTTGCCCCAAAATAAGTAAAATTTCTGCAATTTTGCCCCAAAATAAGGGAAATTTCTGGAATTTTGCCCCAAAATAAGTGGAATTTCTGAGTTTTGCCCCAAAATAAGGAGAATTTCTGTCTTTTTGCCCCAACATATAGGGAATTTCTGCCTTTTTGCCCCACAATTAGGGGATTTTCTGCAATTGTGCTCCAAAAAACGGGAATTTCTGCTTTTTGCCCGAAAATAAGGGGAATATATACCTTTTGCCACAAAAAAGGGAAATTTCTTCATTTTTGCCCCAAAATAAGAGGAAATTCTGCCTTCTTACCTCACAATAAGTGAAATTTCTGCCTTTTTACCCAAAAATAAACAAAATTTTTCTTTTTGCCCAAAAATAAAAGGAATTTTTGAATTTTGCCCTGAAATAAGTGAAATTTCTGCAATTTTGCCCCAAAATAAGGGAAATTTTTGCCTTTTTGCCACAAAATAAAGGGAATTTCTGTCTTTTTGCCCCAAAATAAGGGATATTTCAGCATTTTACCTCATGATAAGGGGAATCTCTTCCTTTTTGCCCCAAAATATGGGGAATTTCTTCATTTTTGCCCCAAAATAAAGAAAATTTCTGCAATTTTGTACCAAAATAAAAGAAATTTCTGCCTTTTTGCCCCAAAATAAGAGAAATTTCTGTGCTTTTTCCCTGAAATAAGTGAAATTTCTGCAATTTTGCCCCAAAATAAGGGAAATTTCTGCAATTTTGCCCCAAAATAAAGGAAATTTCTGCAATTTTGCCCCAAAATAATAGGAATTTTTGCCTTTTTGCCGAAAAAAAGGGGAATTTCATCATTTTACCTCCAAATAAGGGGAATTTCTGCCTTTTTGCCACAAAATATGGGGAATATCTGCCCTATTGCCCTTAAATAAGGAAAATTTCTGCTTTTCTGCCCCAATTAACGGGAATTTCTGCCTTTTTGCCACAAAGTAAAGGGAATTTCTGCCTTTTTACCCCAAAATAACGGGAATTTCAGCCTTTTTACCTCAAAATAAGGGGAATTTCTGCCTTTTTCCCCAAAATATGGGTAATTTTTGCCTTTTTGTTCCAAAATAAGGAAAATTTCTATAATTTTGTATCAAAATAAAAGAAATTTCTGCTTTTTGCCCCAAAATAAAAGGAATTTCTGACTTTTTGCCCTGAAATAAATAAAATTCCTGCAATTATGCCCGAAAATAAGGGAAATTTGTGTATTTTTGCCTCCAAATGAGGGGAATTTCTGCCTTTTTGCCCCAAAATATGGGGAATTTCAGGATTTTACCTCATAATAAAGGAAATTTTAGGCTTTTTGCACCAAAATATGGGAAATTTCTGCCTTTTTGCCACAAAATAAGAAAAATTTCTGCAAGTCTGTAACAATATAAAAGAAATTTCTAAAATTTTGACCCGAAATAAGGGAAATTTCTGATTTTTGCCCCAAAATAATGAGAATTTCTGTATTTTTGCCCCAAAATAAAGGGAATTTCTGCCTTTATGCCCCAAAATTAGGGGAGTTTCTGCAATTTTGCTCCAAAATAAGAGGAATTTCTGCTTTTTTACCCGAAATTAAGTGGATTTTCTGCCTTTTTGCCCCTAAAGAAAAAAAATTTCTGCAACTTTATTCCAAAATAAGGGGAATTTCTGCCTTTCTGCCTTAATATAAGGGGAATTTCTGTCTTTTTGCCCTGAAATATGTGAAATTTCTGCAATTTTACCCCAAAATAAGGTGAATTTCTGCCTTTTTGCCCCAAAATAATGGGAATTTCTGCCTTTTTGCCCCAAAATAAGAAAAATTTTGCTTTTTTTCTCTGAAATAAGTGAAATTTCTGCAATTTTGACCTTAAATAAGGGAAATTTCTGCAATTTTTCCCCATAATAAGGGAAATTTCTGCAATTTTGCCCCAAAATAAGGGGAATTTCTGTTTTTTGCCCCCAAATAAGGAAAATTTCTGCAATTTTGCCCTAAAATAAGAAGAATTTCTGCCTTTTTGCCCTAAAATAAGGAGAATTTCTGCCTTTTTGCTCAAAAATAAAGAAAATTATTGTATTTTTTTACCGTAAAATTAGGTGAATTTCTGCAATTTATTCTCCAAAATACGGGAATTTTCTGCCTTTTTTGCCGAAAATAAGGGGAATTTCTGACATTTTGCCGCGAAATAAGTGAAATTTCTGCAATTTTGCCCCAAAATAAGAGAAATTTCTGCAATTTTTCCCTAAAATAAGGGGATTATCTGCTTTTTTTGCCGAAAATAAGGGGAATTTCTGACATTTTGCCGCAAAAAAGTGAAATTTCTGCAGTTTTACCCCAAAATAAGGGGAATTTCTGCCTTTTTGCCCAAAAATTAGGGGAATTTCTGCAATGTTGCTCCAAAATACGGGGAATTTGTGCCATTTTGCCCAAAAATAAGAAGAATGCATACCTTTTTGCCATAAAAAAAGCAAATTTCTTCATTTTTGCCTCAAAATAAGGGGATTTTCCACCTTTTTGACTCAAAATAAGTGCAATTTCTGCCTTTTCCCCAAAATAAACGAAATTTCTGTCTTTTTGCCCCAAAATAAGGGGAATTACAGCCTTTTTACCTCAAAATAAGGGGAATTTCTACATTTTTGCCCCAAAATATGAGGAATTTCTGACTTTTTGCCCCAAAATTAGAAAAATTTCTGCAATTTTGTACCAAAATAAAAAAAATTTCTGCCTTTTTGCCCCCCAAAAAAAATTTTCGCCTTTTTTCCCTGAAATAAGTGAAATTTCTGCAATTTTGCCCCAAAATAAGGAAAATTTCTGACTGTTTGCTCCCAAAATAAAGTATATTTCAGCCTTTTTACCTGAAAATAAGTGAAATTTCTGCTATTTTGCCCCAAATAAGGGAAATTTCTGCAATTTTGCCCCAAAATAAGGTAAATTCCTGCAATTTTGCCCCAAAATAAGTGGAATTTCTGAGTTTTGCCCCAAAATAAGGAGAATTTCTGTCTTTTTGCCCCAACATATAGGGAATTTCTGCCTTTTTGCCCAACAATTAGGGGAATTTCTTCATTTTTGCTCCAAAATAAGGGGAATTTCTGCGTTTTTGCCTTCAAAGAAGTGGAATTTCTGTATTTTCCCCCCAAAACAAAGGGAATTTCTGTCTTTTTTGCCCCAAAATAAGGAAAATTTCTGACTTATTACCCTGAAATAAGTGAAATGTCTGCAATTTTGCCCCAAAATAAGAAAAATTTCTGCCTTTTTGCCCCCAAATAAGGGGAATTTAAGCCTTTTTACCTCAAAATAAGGGGAATTTCTGCATTTTTGCCACAAAATATTAGGAAATTCTGCCTTTTTGCCCCAAAATAAGAAAAATTTCTGCCATTTTTACCTGAAATAAGTGAAATTTCTGCAATTTTGCCCCAAAATAAGTGAAATTTCTGCAATTTTGCCCCAAAATAAGGGAAATTTCTGGAATTTTGCCCCAAAATAAGTGGAATTTCTGAGTTTTGCCCCAAAATAAAGAGAATTTCTGCCTTTTTGCCCCACAATTAGGGGAATTTCTGCAATTTTGCTCCAAAATACAGGGAATTTCTGCCTTTTTGCCGAAAATAAGGGGAATGCATACCTTTTTGCCATAAAAAAGGGAAATTTCTTCATTTTTGCCCCAAATGAAGGGAAATTTCTGCCTTTTTGCCCTGAAATATGTGAAATTTCTGCAATTTTAGCCCAAAATAAGGTGAATTCCTGCCTTTTTGCCATCAAAATAATGGGAATTTCTGCCTTTTTGCCCCACAATTAGGGGATTTTCTGCAATTGTGCTCCAAAATACGGGGAATTTCTGCTTTTTTGCCCGAAAATAAGGGGAATATATACCTTTTGCCACAAAAAAGGGAAATTTCTTCATTTTTGCCGCAAAATAAGAGGAATTTCTGCCTTCTTACATCAAAATAAGTGAAATTTCTGCCTTTTTACCCAAAAGTAAACGGAATTTCTGTCTTTTTGCCCCAAAATAAAAGCAATTTTTGAATTTTGCCCTGAAATAAGTGAAATTTCTGCAATTTTGCCCCAAAATAAGGGAAATTTGTGGAATTTTGCCCCAAAATAAATGGAATTTCTGAGTTTTGCCCGAAAATAAGGAGAATTTCTGTCTTTTTGCCCCAACATATCGGGAATTTCTGCCTTTTTGCCCCACAATTAGGGGAATTTCTGCAATTTTGCTCCAAAATACGGGGAATTTCTGCCTTTTTGCCCGAAATTAAGGGGATTTTCTGCCTTTTTGCCACCAAACAAGGGAAATTTCTGCAATTTTAACCCAAAATTTGAAGAATTTCTGCCTTTTTACCCCCAAATAAGGGGAATTTCTGCCTTTTTGCCCTGAAATATGTGAAATGTTTGAGATTTTACCCCAAAAGAAGGTGAATTTCTGTCTTTGTGCCCCAAAATAATGGAAATTTCTGCATTTTGCCCTAAAATAAAAAAAAATTTTTGTTTTTTTCTCTGAAATAAATGAAATTTCTGCAATTTTGCCTTACAATAAAAGAAATATCTGCAATTTTTCCCCATAATAAAGGAAATTTCTGCAATTTTTTCTAAAATAAGGGGAATTTCTGATTTTTGCCACAAAATAAGGGGAATTTCTGCCTTTTTGCCTTAAAATAAAGAAAATTACTGCATGTTTTACCCCAAAATTAGGTGAATTTCTGCAATTTTTCTCCAAAATACGGGAATTTTCTCCCTTTTCGCCGAAAATGAAGTGAATTTCTGCCATTTTGCCGTGAAATAAGTGAAATTTCTGCAGTTTTACCCCAAAATAAGGGGAAGTTCTGCGTTTTTGCCCCAAAATTAGAGGAATTTCTGCAATTTTGCTCCAAAATACAGGGAATTTCTGCCTTTTTGCCCGAAAATAAAAAGAATGTATACCATTTGCCATAAAAAAGGGAAATTTCTTCATTTTTACTCCAAAATAAGGGGATTTTCCGCCTTTTTGAATCAAAGTAAGTGCAATTTCTGAATTTTCCCCAAAAATAAACGGAATTTCTGACTTTTTGCCCTGAAATAAGTTAAATTTCTAAAATTTTTCCCCAAAAATAAGGGAAATATCTGCTTTTTGCCCCAAAATAAGGGGAATTTCTGACTTTTTGCCCCAAAATAAGAAAAATTTCTGCAATTTAGTACCAAAATAAAAAAAATTTCTGCCTTTTTGCCCCAAAATAAGAAAATTTCTGCTTTTTTTTCTGAAATAAGTAAAATTTCTGCAATTTTGCCTCAAAATAAGTGAAATTTCTGCAATTTTGCCCCAAAAGAAGGGAAATTTCTGAATTGTGCCCCAAAATAAGTGGAATTTCTGAGTTTTGCCCCAAAATAAGATGAATTTCTGTCTTTTTGCTCCAACATGTAGGGAATTTATGCCTTTTTGCCCCACAATTAGGGGAATTTCTGCAATTTTGCTCTAAAATACGGGGAATTTCTGCCTTTTTGCCCGAAAATAATAAGAGTGCATACCTTTTTGCCATAAAAAAATGAAATTTCTTAATTTTTGCTCCAAAATAAGGGGAATTTCTGCTTTTTTGCCTCTAAATAAGTGGAATTTTTGTTTTTTCCCCCAAACAAAGGGAATTTCTGTCTTTTTTTCCCCCCAAATAAAAAAAAATTTCTGAATTATTATTCTGAAATAAGTGAAATTTCTGCAATTTTGCCCCAAAATACGGGAAATTTCTGCCTTTTTGCCTCCAAAAAAGGGGAATTTCAGCCTTTTTACCTCAAAAAAAGGGGAATTTCTTCATTTTTACCCCAAAATAATTGGATTTTCTGCCTTTTTGACTCAAAATAAGTGAAATTTATGCAATTTTTGCCCAAAATAAGGGAAATGTCTGCTTTTTGCCCCAAAATAAGGGGAATTTCAGCATTTTTACCTCAAAATAAGGGGAATTTCTGCATTTTTGCCCCAAAATATGGGAAATTTCTGCCTTTTTGCCAAAAATAAAAAAAATTTCTGCAATTTTGTACCAAAATAAAAGAAATTTGTGTCTTTTTTTCCCTGAAATTAGTGAAATTTCTGCAATTTTGCCACAAAATAAGTGAAATTTCTGCAATTTTGCCACAAAATAAGGGAAATTTTTGGAATTTTGCCCCAAAATAAGTGGAATTTCTGAGTTTTGCCCCAAAATAAGTAGAATTTCTGTCTTTTTGCCCCAACACATAGGGAATTTCTGTATTTTTGCCCCACAATTAGGGGAATTTCTGCAATTTTGCTCAAAAATACGGGGAATTTCTGTCTTTTTGCCCGAAAATAAGAAGAATGCATACCTTTTTGCCATAAAAAAGGGAAATTTCTTTATTTTCGCTCCAAAATAAGGGGAATTTCTGCTTTTTTGCCTCTAAATAAGTGGAATTTCTGTCTTTTTCCCCCAAAACATAGAGAATTTGTGTCTTTTTTGCCCCAAAATAAGGAAAATTTCTGACAACTTACCCTGAAATAAATGAAATATCTGCAATTTTGCCCCAAAATAAGGGAAATTTCTGCTTTTTGCAACCAAATAAGGGGAATTTTAGACGTTTTACCTCAAAATAAGGGGATTTTCGGCATTTTTGCCCCAAAATATGAGAAATTTCTGACTTTTTGCTCCAAATTAAGAAAATTTCTGCTTTTTTTTCTGAAATAAGTGAAATTTCTGCAATTTTGCATCAAAATAAGTGAAATTTCTGAGTTTTGCTCTAAAATAAAGAGAATTTCTGTCTTTTTGCCCAAACATATAGGGAATTTCTGCCTTTTTGTCCCACAATTAGGGGAATTTCTGCAATTTTGCTCCAAAATACGGGGAATTTCTGCTTTTTAGCCTGAAAATAAGAAGAATGCATACCTTTTGCCACAAAAAAGGAAATTTCTTCATTTTTGCTCCAAAATAAGGGGAATTTCTGCTTTTTTGCTTCTAAATAAGTGGAATTTCTGACTTTTTCCCCCAAAACAAAAGGAATTTCTGTCTTTTTTGCCCCAAATAAGGAAAATTTCTGACTTATTACCCTGAAATAAGTGAAATTTCTGCAATTTTGTCCCAGAATAAGGGAAATTTCTGCTTTTTGCCCCCAAATAAGGGGAATTTCTGCCTTTTTACCTCAAAATAAGAAGAACTTTTGCAATTTTACCACAAAATATTTGGAATCTCTGCATTTTTGCCCCAAAATGAGGAAAATTTCTGCCTTTTTACCATGAAATAAGTGAAATTTCTGCAATTTTGCCCCAAAATAAGTGAAATTTCTGCAATTTTGCCACAAAATAAGGGAAATTTCTGGAATTTTGCCCCAAATAAGTGGAATTTCTGAGTTTTGCCCCAAAATAAGGAGAATTTCTGTCTTTTTGCCCTAACATATAGGGAATTTCTGCATTTTGCCCCACAATTAGGGGAATTTCTGCAATTTTGCTCCAAAATACGGGTAATTTCAGCTTTTTAGCCCAAAAATAAGTGGAATGTATACATTTTGCCACAAAAAAGGGAAATTTCTTCATTTTTACTCTAAAATAAAAGGAATTTCTGCTTTTTTGCCTCTTAAAAAGTGGAATTTCTGTCTTTTTCCCCCAAAACAAAGGGAATTTCTGTGTTTTTGCCCCAAAATAAGAAAAATTTCTGACTTATTACCCTGAAATAAGTGAAATTTATGCAATTTTGCCTCAAAATAAGTGAAATTTCTGCAATTTTGGCCCAAAATAAGGGAAATTTTTGGAATTTTGCCCCAAAGTAAGTGGAATTTCTGAGTTTTGCCCCAAAATAAGGAGATTTTCTGTTTTTTTGCTCTAACTTACAGGGAATTTCTGCCTTTTTGCCCCACAATTAGCGGAATTTTTGCAATTTTGCTCCAAAATACGGGTAATTTCTGCTTTTTAGCCTGAAAATAAGGGGAATGTATACCATTTGCCACAAAAAAGAAATTTCTTCATTTTTACTCCAAAATAAAAGGAATTTCTGCTTTTTTGCCCCAAAATAAGAAAAATTTCTGACTGACTACTCTGAAATAAGTGAAATTTCTGCAATTTTGCCCCAAAATAAGAAAAATTTCTGCCTTTTTGCCTCCAAATAAGGGGAATTTCATCCTTTTTACCTCAAAATAAGAGGAATTTCTGCATTTTTGCCCCAAAATATGGGAGATTTCTGCCTTTTTGCCCCAAAATAAGAAAAATTTCTGCAATTTTGTACCAAAATAATAGAAATTTCCGCCTTTTTGCACCAAAATAAGAAAATTTCTGCTTTCTTTTCTGAAATAAGTGAAATTTCTGCAATTTTGCCCCAAAATAACAGAAATTTCTGCAATTTTGCTCCCAAAAAAAGGAAATTTCTGGAATTTTGCCTTAAAATAAGTGGAATTTCTGAGTTTTGCCCCAAAATAAGGAGAATTTCTGTCTTTTTGCCCTAACATATAGGGAATTTCTGCCTTTTCGCCCAACAATTAGGGGAATTTCTGCATTTTTGCTCCAAAATACGGGGAATTTCTGTCTTTTTGCCCGAAAATAAGAAGAATGCATAACTTTTTGCCATAAAAAAGGGAAAGTTCTTCATTTTTGCTCCAAAATAAGGGGAATTTCAGCTTTTTTGCCTCTAAATAAGTGGAATTTCTGTCTTTTTCCCCCAAAACAAAGGGAATTTCTGTTTTTTTGCTCCAAAATAAGGAAAATTTCTGACTTATTACCCTGAAATAAGTGAAATTTCTGCAATTTTGCCCCAAAATAAGGGAAATTTCTGGTATTTTGCCCCAAAATAAGTGGAATTTCTGAGTTTTGCCCCAAAATTAGGAGAATTTCTGTCTTTTTGCCCCAACATATAGGCAATTTCTGCCTTTTTGCCCCACAATTAGGGGAATTTCTGCAATTTTGCTCCAAAATATGGGGAATTTCTGCTTTTTAGCCTGAAAATAAGGGGAATGTATACTTTTTGCCACAAAAAAAAGAAATTTCTTCATTTTTACTCCAAAATAAAATGAATTTTTGCTTTTTTGCCGCTAAAAAAGTGGAATTTCTGCCTTTTTCCCTCAAAACAAAAAGAATTTCTGTCTTTTTTGCCCCAAAATAAAGAAAATTTCTGACTTATTACACTGAAATAAGTGAAATTTCTGCAATTTTGCCTCAAAATAAGGGAAATTTCTGCCTTTTTGCCCCCAAATAATGGGAATTTCAGCCTTTTTACCTCAAAATAAGAGAAATTTCTTCATTTTTGCCCCAAAATATGGGAGATTTCTGCCTTTTTGCCCCAAAATAAGATAAATTTCTGCAATTTTGTACCAAAATAAAAGAAATTTCCGCCTTTTTGCACCAAAATAAGAAAATTTCTGCTTTTTTTTCTGAAATAAGTGAAATTTCTGCAATTTTGCCCCAAAATAAGTGAAATTTCTGCAATTTTGCCCCAAAATAAGGGAAATTTCTGGAATTTTGCCCCAATATCAGTGGAATTTCTGAGTTTTGACCCAAAATAAGGAGAATTTGTTTCTTTTTGCCCCAACATATAAGGAATTTCTGCCTTTTTGCCCCACAATTAGGGGAATTTCTGCAATTTTGCTCCAAAATACTGGGAATTTCTGCCTTTTTGCCCGAAAATAAGAAGAATGCATACCTTTTTGCCATAAAAAAGGGAAATTTCTACATTTTTACTCCAAAATAAAAGTTATTTCTGCTTTTTTGCCTCTAAATAAGTGGAATTTCTATCTTTTTCACCCCAAAACAAAGGAAATTTCTGTCTTTTTGGCCCCAAAATAAGGAAAATTTCTGCCTTTTTTCCCTGAAATAAGTGAAATTTCTGCAATTTTGCACCAAAATAAGTGAAATTTATGCAATTTTGCCCCAAAATAAGGGAAATTTCTGGAATTTTGCCCCAAAATAAGTGGAATTTCTGAGTTTAGCCCCAAAATAAAAAGAATTTCTGTCTTTTTGCCCTAACATATCGGAAATTTCTGCCTTTTTGCCCCACAATTAGGGGAATTTCTGCAATTTTGCTCCAAAATACGGGGAATTTCTGCTTTTTAGCCTGAAAATAAGGGGAATGTATATCTTTTGCCACAAAAAAAAGAAATTTCTTCATTTTTACTCCAAAATAAAATGAATTTCTGCTTTTTTGCCGCTAAAAAAGTGGAATTTCTGTCTTTTTCCCCCAAAACAAAGGGAATTTCTGTCTTTTTTGCCCAAAAAAAAGAAAATTTCTGACTTATTACCCTGAAATAAGTGAAATTTCTGCAATTTTGCCTCAAAATAAAGAAAATTTCTGCCTTTTTCCCCCAAATAAGGGAAATTTCTACCTTTTTACCTCAAAATAAGAGGAATTTCTGCATTTTTTCCCCAGAATATGGGAGATTTGTGCCTTTTTGCCCCAAAAAAAGAAAAATTTCTGCAATTTTGTACCAAAATAGAAATTTCTGCCTTTTTGCACCAAAATAGGAAAATTTCTGAATTTTTTTCTGAAATAAGTGAAATTTCTGCAATTTTGCCCCAAAATAAGTGAAATTTCTGCAATTTTGCCCCAAAATAAGGGAAATTTCTGTTTTTTACCCCCAAATAATGGGAATTTCTGCCTTTTTACCTTAAAATAAGGGGAATTTCTGCATTTTTGCCACAAAATATTTGGAATTTCTGCAATTTTGCCCCAAAATAAGTGAAATTACTGCAATTTTGCCCCAAAATAAGTGAAATTTCTGCCTTTTTGCCCCAAAATAAGAAAAATTTCTGCAATTTTGTACCAAAATAAAAGATAATTCTGCCTTTTTGCACAAAAATAGGAAAATTTCTGAATTTTTTTCTGAAATAAGTTAAATTTCTGCAATTTTGCACCAAAATAAGTGAAATTTCTGCAATTTTGCCCCAAAATAAGGGAAATTTCTGGAATTTTGACCAAAAAAGTGTGGAATTTCTGAGTTTTTGCCCCAAAATAAGTGAAATTTCTTTTTTTTGCCCCCAAATAAGGGGAATTTCTGCCTTTTTACCTCAAAATAAAGGGAATTTCTTCATTTTTGCCACAAAATATTTGGAATTTCTGCATTTTTGCATCAAAATAAGGATAATTTCTGCCTTTTTACCATGAAATAAGTGAAATTTCTGCAATTTTGCCCCAAAATAAGTGAAATTTCTGCAATTTTGCCCCAAAATAAGAGAAATTTCTGGAATTTTGCCTCAAAATAAGGGAAATTTCTGGAATTTTGACCAAAAAAGTGTGGAATTTCTGAGTTTTTGCCCCAAAATAAGTGAAATTTCTTTTTTTTGCCCCCAAATAAGGGGAATTTCTGCAATTTTGCCCCAAAATAAGAGAAATTTCTGGAATTTCGCCCCAAAATAAGAGAAATTTCTGGAATTTTGCCCCAAAATAAATGGAATTTCTGAGTTTTGCCCCAAAAATAAAGAGAATTTCTGTCTTTTTGCCCCAACATATAGGGAATATCTGCCTTTTTGCCCCAAAATTAGGGGAATTTCTGCAATTTTGCTCCAAAATAAGAGGAATTTCTGCTTTTTTGCCTCTAAATAAGTGGAATTTCTGTCTTTTTCCCCCAAAACAAAGGGAATTTCTGTCTTTTTTGCCCCAAAATAAAGAAAATTTCTGTAATTTTGCACCAAAATAAAAGAAATTTCTGCCTTTTTGCCCCCAAATAAGAAAATTTTTCCTTTTTTTCTGAAATAAGTGAAATTTCTGCAATTTTGCCCCAAAATAAGAGAAATTTCTGCCTTTTTGCCCCCAAATAAGGGAAATTTCAGCCTTTTTACCTCAAAATAAAGAAAATTTCTACATTTTTGCCCCAAAATATGGGAAATTTATGCCTTTTTGCCCCAAAATAAGAAAAATTTCTGCAATTTTGCACCAAAATAAAAGAAATTTCTGCCTTTTTGCCACAGAATAAGAAAAATTTCTCCAATTCTGTACCAAAATAAAAGAAATTTCTAAAATTTTGCTCCAAAATAAGGGAAATTTCTGATTTTTGCCCAGATATAAGGAGAATTTCTGTATTTTTGCCCCAAAATAAAGGGAATTTCTGCCTTTTTGCCCCAAAATTAGGTGAGTTTCTGCAATTTTGCTTCAAAATAATGGGAATTTCTGCCTCTTTTCCTGAAAATAAGGGGAACTTCTGCCAATTTGCCCCAAATAAAGGGAATTTCTGCATTTTTGCCCCAATATTAGGAGAATTTCTGCAATTTTGCTCCAAAATACAGGGAATTTCTGCCTTTTTGCCCGAAATTAAGGGGATTTTCTGCCTTTTTGCCCCCAAACAAGGGTAATTTCTGCAATTTTATCCCAAAATAAGGGGAATTTCTGCCTTTTTGCCCCCAAATAAGGGCAATTTCTGCCTTTATGCCCTGAAATATGTGACATGTCTTCAATTTTACCCCAAAATAAGGTGAATTTCTGCCTTTTTGCCCCAAAATAATGGGAATTTCTGCATTTTGCCAAAAATAAAAAAGATTTTTGTTTTTTTCTCTGAAATAAGTGAAATTTCTGCAATTTTGACCCAAAATAAGGGAAATTTATGCCTTTTTGCCCCCAAATAAGGGGAATTTCAGCCTTTTTACCTCAAAATAAGAGGAATTTCTGAATTTTTAGCACAAAATATTAAAAATTTCTGCCTTTTTGCCCCAAAATAAGGAAAATTTCTGCCTTTTTTTCCATGAAAAAAGTGAAATTTCTGCAATTTCGCCCCAAAATAAGTAAAATTTCTGCAATTTTGCCCCAAAATAAGGGAAATTTCTGGAATTTTGCCCCAAAATAAGTGGAATTTCTGAGGTTTGCCACAAAATAAGGAGAATTTCTGTCTTTTTGCTCCAACATATAGGGAATTTCTGCCTTTTTGCCCCACAATTAGGGGAATTTCTGCAATTTTGCTCCAAAATATGGGGAATTTCTGCTTTTTAGCCCGAAAATTAGAGGAATGCATACCTTTTTCCACAAAAAAAGGAAAATTTCTTCATTTTTGCTCCAAAATAATAAGAATTTCTGCTTTTTAGCCTCTAAATAAGTGGAATATCAGTTTTTTTCCTTTAAAACAAAAAGAATTTCTGTTTTTTGCCCCAAAATAAGGAAAATTTCTGACTTATTATTCTGAAATAAGTGAAATTTCTGCAATTTTGCCTCAAAATAAGGGAAATTTCTGCCTTTTTGCCCCCAAATAAGGGGAATTTCAGCCTTTTTACCTAAAAATAAGAGGAATTTCTGCATTTTTGCCCCAAAATATTAGGAATTTCTGCCTTTTTGCCCTAAAATAAGAAAAATTTCTGCAATTTTGTAACAAAATATTAGAAATTTCTGCCTTTTTGCACCAAAATAAGAAAATTTCTGCTTTTTTTTCTGACATGAGTGAAATTTTTGCAATTTTGCCCCAAAATAAGTGAAATTTCTGCAATTTTGCCTCAAAATAAGGGAAATTTCTGGAATTTTGCGCCAAAATAAGTGGAATTTCTGAGTTTTGCCCCAAAATAATGAGAATTTCTGTCTTTTTGCCCCAACATATAGGGAATTTCTGCCTTTTTGCCCAAAAATTAGGGGATTTTCTGCAATGTTGCTCCAAAATACGGGGAATTTGTGCCATTTTGCCCAAAAATAAAGGGAATGTATACCTTTTTGCCATAAAAAAAGCAAATTTCTTCATTTTTGCCCCAAAATAAGGGGATTTTCCACCTTTTTGACTCAAAATAAGTGCAATTTCTGCCTTTTCCCCAAAATAAACGAAATTTCTGTCTTTTTGCCCCAAAATAAGGGGAATTTCAGCCTTTTTACCTCAAAATAAGGGGAATTTCTGCCTTTTTGCCCCAAAATATGAGGAATTTCTGACTTTTTGCCCCAAAATAAGAAAAATTTCTGCAATTTTGTACCAAAATAAAAAAAATTCCTGCCTTTTTGCCCCCCCAAAAAAATTTTCGCCTTTTTTCCCTGAAATAAGTGAAATTTCTGCAATTTTGCCCCAAAATATGTAAATTTCTGCAATTTTGCCCCAATGTAAAGGAAATTTCTGCAATTTTGCCCCAAAATAAGGAAAATTTCTGACTGTTTGCTCCCAAAAAATGAGATTTTCTGTCTTTTTGCCCCAAAATAAGGAGAATTTTTGCCTTTTGCCCGAAAATTATGAGAATTTCTGCAATTTTGCTTCAAAATATGGGGAATTTCTGCTTTCTAGCCCCAAAATAAAGGGAATTTCTGCATTTTACCACAAAATAAGAATAGTTTCTGCCTTTTGCCTCAAAATAAGGGGAATTTTCTGCCTTTTTGTTTCAAAATAAGAAAAATTTCTTCAATTTTGTACCATAATAAAAGAAATTTCTGCTCTTTGCCCCAAAATAAAAGGAATCTCTGAATTTTTGCCCTGAAATAAATGAAATTTCTGCAATTTTGCCCGAAAATAAGGGAAATTTGTGCCTTTTTGCCCCAAAATAAGAAGAATTTTTGCCTTTTGCCCCAAAATATGGGGAATTTCAGCATTTTACCTCAAAATAAGAAGAATTTCAGCCTTTTTGACCCAAAATAAGAAAAATTTCTGCAATTTTGCCCCAAAATAAGGGGAATTTTTTCCTTTTTGCCCCAAAATAAAGAATATTTCAGTCTTTTTACCTGAAAATAAGTGAAATTTCTGCAATTTTGCCCCAAATAAGGAAAATTTCTGCAATTTTGCCTCAAAATAATGTAAATTCCTGCAATTTTGCCCAAAAATAAGTGGAATTTTTGAGTTTTGCTCCAAAATAAGGAGAATTTCTGTCTTTTTGCCCCAACATATAGGGAATTTCTGCCTTTTTGCCCCACAATTAGGGGAATTTCTGTCTTTTTTGCCCCAAAATAAGGAAAATTTCTGACTTATTACCCTGAAATAAGTGAAATGTCTGCAATTTTGCCCCAAAATAAGATAAATTTCTGCCTTTTTGCACCCAAATAAGGGGAATTTCAGCCTTTTTACCTCAAAATAAGGGGAATTTCTACATTTTTGCCAAAAAATATTAGGAATTTCTGCCATTTTGTCCCAAAATAAGAAAAATTTCTGCCATTTTTACCTGAAATAAGTGAAATTTCTGCAATTTTGCCCCAAAATAAGTGAAATTTCTGCAATTTTTCCCCAAAATAAGGGAAATTTCTGGAATTTTGCCCCAAAATAAGTGGAAATTCTGAGTTTTGTCCCAAAATAAGGAGAATTTTTGTCTTTTTGCCCCAACATATAGGGAATTTCTGCCTATTTGCCCCACAATTTGGGGATTTTCTGCAATTGTGCTCCAAAATACGGGGAATTTCTGCCTTTTTGCCCGAAAATAAGGGGAATGTATACCTTTTGCCACAAAAAAGGGAAATTTCTTCATTTTTGCCGCAAAATAAGAGGAATTTCTGCCTTTTTGCCACAAAAGAAAGGGAATTTCTGCCTTTTTGCCTCAAAATGAGGGGAATTTCAGCATTTTCCCCAAAATAAAGAAAATTTCTGCAATTTTGTACCAAAATAAAAGAAATTTCTGCCTTTTTCCCCAAAATAAGAGAAATTTCTGTGCTTTTTCTCTGAAATAAGTGAAATTTCTGCAATTTTGCCCCAAAATAAGGGGAATTTCTGCAATTTTGCCCCAATGTAAAGGAAATTTCTGCAATTTTGCCCCAAAATAAGGGGAATTTCTGCTTTTTTGACTCTAAATAAATGGAATTTCTGTCTTTTTCCCCCCATACAAATGGAATTTCTGTATTTTTTGCCCCAAAATAAGGAAAATTTCTGATTTATTACCCTGAAATAAGTGAAATTTCTGCAATTTTGCCCCAGTATAAGAGAAATTTCTGCATTTTTGCCCCCAAATAAGGGGAATTTCAGCCTTTTTACCTCAAAATAAGGGAAATTTCTGCATTTTTGCCACAAAATATAAGGAATTTCTGCCTTTTTGCTCCCAAAAATGGAAAATTTCGGACTTTTTTACCTGAAAAAAGTGAAATTTCTGCAATTTTGCCCCTAAATAAGTAAAATTTCTGCAATTTTGCCCCAAAATAAGGGAAATTTTGGGAATTTTGCACCAAAAGAAATGGAATTTCTGAATTTTGCCCCAAAATAAGGAGAATTTCTGTCTTATTGCCCCAACATATAGGGAATTTCTGCCTTTTTGCCCCCAAATTAGGGGAATTTCTGCAATTTTGCTCCAAAAAACGGGGAATTTCTGCCTTTTTGACCGAAAACAAGAAGAATGCATACCTTTTTGCCATAAAAAAGGAAAATTTCTTAATTTTTGCTCCAAAATAAGCGGAATTTCTGTTTTTTTGCCTCTAAATAAGTGGAATTTCTGTTTTTTTTGCCGCAAAATAAGGAAAATTTCTGACTTATTACTCTGAAATAAGTAAAATTTCTGCAATTTTGCCCCAAAATAAGAAATTCTTCTTTTTTGCCCCCAAATAAGGGGAATTTCAGCCTTTTTACCTCAAAATAAGGGGAATTTCTGCATTTTTGCCACAAAATATTTGGAATTTCTGCATTTTTGCCCCAAAAATAAGGATAATTTCTGCCTTTTTACCTTGAAATAAGTGAAATTTCTGCAATTTTGCCACAAAATAAGTGAAATTTCTGCAATTTTGCCCCAAAATAAGGGAAATTTCTGGAATTTTGCCCCCAAAATAAGTGGAATTTCTGAGTTTTGCCCCAAAATAAGGAGAATTTCTGTCTTTTTGCCCCAACATATAGGGAATTTCTGCCTTTTTGCCCCACAATTAGGGAAATTTCTGCAATTTTGCTCCAAAATACGGGTAATTTCTGTTTTTTAGCCCAAAAATAAGTGGAATATATACCTTTTGCCACAAAAAAGGGAAATTTGTTCATTTTTACTCCAAAGTAAAAGGAATATCTGCTTTTTTGCCTCTAAAAAAGTGGAATTTCTGTCTTTTTCCCCCAAAACAAAGGGAATTTCTCTCTTTTTTGCCCCAAAATAACGAAAATTTCTGACTTATTACACTGAAATAAGTGAAATTTCTGCAATTTTGCCTCAAAATAAGGGAAATTTCTGCCCTTTTGCCCGAAAATAAGGGAAATTTCTGGAATTTTGCCCGAAAATAAGTGGAATTTCTGAGTTTTGCCCAAAAATAAAAAGAATTTCTGTCTTTTTGCCCCAACATATAGGGAATTTCTGCCTTTTTGTTCCACAATTAAGGGAATTTCTGCAATTTTCTCCAAAATACGGGGAATTTCTGCCTTTTTGCCCGAAAATAAGAAGAATGCATACCTTTTTGCCATAAAAAAAAGAAATTTCTTCATTTTTGCTCCAAAATAAGGGGAATTTCTGCTTTTTTGCCTCTAAATAAGTGAAATTTCTGTCTTTTTCCCCCAAAACAAAGGGAATTTCTGTCCTTTTGGCGCCAAAATAAGGAAAATTTCTGACTTATTACCTTGAAATAAGTGAAATTTCTGCAATTTTGCCCCAAAATAAGTGAAATTTCTGCAATTTTGCCCCAAAATAACGGAAATTTCTGGAATTTTGCCCCAAAATAAGTGGAATTTCTGAGTTTTGCCCCAAAATAAGGAGAATTTCTGTCTTTTTGCCCTAACATAAAGGAAATTTCTGCCTTTTTGCCCCACAATTAGGGGAATTTCTGCAATTTTGCTCCAAAATACGGGGAATTACTTCTTTTTAGCCTGAAAATAAGGGGAATGTATACCTTTTGCCACAAAAAAAAAAAAAGAAATTTCTTCATTTTTACTCCAAAATAAAATGAATTTCTGCTTTTTTACCGCTAAAAAAGTGGAATTTCTGTTTTTTTCCCCCAAAACAAAGGGAATTTCTGTCTTTTTTGCCCCAAAATAACGAAAATTTCTGACTTATTACACTGAAATAAGTGAAATTCCTGCAATTTTGCATCCAAATAATAAAAATTTCTGCATTTTGCCCCCAAATAAGGGAAATTTCTACCTTTTTACCTCAAAATAAGCAGAATTTCTGCATTTTTGCCCAAAAATATGGGAGATTTCTGCCTTTTTGCCCCCAAATAAGAAAAATTTCTGCAATTTTGTACCAAAATAAAAGAAATTTCCGCCTTTTTGCACCAAAATAAGAAAATTTCTTCTTTTTTTTCTGAAATAAGTGAAATTTCTGCAATTTTGCCCCAAAATAAGTGAAATTTCTGCAATTTTGACCCAAAATAAGGGAAATTTCTGGAATTTTGCCCTAATATCAGTGGAATTTCTGAGTTTTGACCCAAAATAAGGAGAATTTGTTTCTTTTTGCCCTAACATATAGGGAATTTCTGCCTTTTTGCCCCATAATTAGGGGAATTTCTGCAATTTTGCTCCAAAATACTGGGAATTTCTGCCTTTTTGTCCGAAAATAAGAAGAATGCATACCTTTTTGCCATAAAAAAAGGAAATTTCTTCATTTTTGCTCCAAAATAAGAGGAATTTCTGCTTTTTTGCCTCTAAATAAGTGGAATTTCTATCTTTTTCACCCCAAAACAAAGGAAATTTCTGTCTTTTTGGCCCCAAAATAAGGAAAATTTCTGACTTATTACTCTGAAATAAGTGAAATTTCTGCAATTTTGCCCCAAAATAAGGGAAATTTCTGTTTTTTGCCCACAAATAAGGGGAATTTCTGCCTTTTTACCTCAATATAAGGGGAATTTCTGCATTTTTGCTACAAAATATTTG
This sequence comes from Micromys minutus, assembly GCF_963924665.1. Classification (NCBI taxonomy): domain Eukaryota; kingdom Metazoa; phylum Chordata; class Mammalia; order Rodentia; family Muridae; genus Micromys; species Micromys minutus. Next base: position 780,027 of record NW_027667456.1, read on the forward strand.
GAATTTCTGCATTTTTGCCCCAAAATAAGGATAATTTCTGCCTTTTTACTATGAAATAAGTGAAATTTCTGCAATTTTGCCCCAAATAAGTGAAATTTCTGCAATTTTGCCCCAAAATAAGGTAAATTTCTGGAATTTTGCCCCAAAATAAGTGGAATTTCTGAGTTTTGCCCCAAAATAAGGAGAATTTCTGTCTTTTTGCCTTAACATATAGAGAATTTCTGCCTTTTTGCCCCACAATTAGGGGAATTTCTGATATCTTGCTCCAAAATACGGGTAATTTCTGCTTTTTAGCCCAAAAATAAGTGGAATGTATACCTTTGGCCACAAAAAAGGGAAATTTCTTCATTTTTACTCCAAAATAATAGGAATTTCTGCTTTTTTGCCTCTAAAAAAGTGGAATTTCTGTCTTTTTCCCCCAAAACAAAGGGAATTTCTGTCTTTTTTGCCCCAAAATAACGAAAATTTCTGACTTATTACAATGAAATAAGTGAAATTTCTGCAATTTTGCCCCAAAATAAGTGAAATTTCTGCAATTTTGCCCCAAAATAAGGGAAATTTCTGGAATTTTGCTGCAAAATAAGTGGAATTTCTGAGTTTTGCCCCAAAATAAGGAGAATTTCTGTCTTTTTCCCCAATATATAGGGAATTTCTGCCTTTTGCCCCACAATTAGGGGAATTTCTGCAATTTTGCCTCAAAATACGGGTAATTTCTGCTTTTTAGCCCAAAAATAAGTGGAATGTATACATTTTGCCACAAAAAAGGGAAATTTCTTCATTTTTACTCCAAAATAAAAGGAATTTCTGCTTTTTTGCCTCTAAAAAAGTGGAATTTCTGTCTTTTTCCCCCAAAACAAAGGGAATTTCTGTGTTTTTTGCCCCAAAATAAGGAAAATTTCTGACTTATTACTCTGAAATAAGTGAAATTTATGCAATTTTGCACCATAATAAGGGAAATTTCTGCCTTTTTGCCCCCAAATAAGGGGAATTTCAGCCTTTTTACCTCAAAATAAGAGAAATTTCTGCATTTTTGCCACAAAATATGGGAGATTTCTGCCTTTTTGCCCCAAAATAAAAAAAAATTTCTGCAATTTTGTACCAAAATAAAAGAAATTTCTGCCTTTTTGCACCAAAATAAATAAATTCTGCTTTTTTTTCTGAAATAAGTGAAATTTCTGCAATTTTGCCCCAAAATAAGTGAAATTTCTGCAATTTTGCCCCAAAATAAGGGAAATTTCTGGAATTTTGCCCCAAAATAAGTGGAATTTCTGAGTTTTGCCCCAAAATAAGGAGAATTTCTGTCTTTTTGCCCCAACATATAGGGAATTTCTGCCTTTTTGCCCCACAATTAGGGGAATTTCTGCAATTTTGCTCCAAAATACGGGGAATTTCTGCCTTTTTGCCCGAAAATAAGAAGAATGCATACCTTTTTGCCATAAAAAAGGGAAATTTCTTTATTTTTGCTCCAAAATAAGGGGAATTTCTGCAATTGTGATACAAAATACGGGGAATTTCTGCTTTTTAGCCCGAAAATAAGCGGAATGTATACCTTTTGCCACAAAAAAAGATAAATTTCTTCATTTTTGCTCCAATAATGAAGAATTTCTGCTTTTTTGCCTCTAAATAAGTGGAATTTCTGTCTTTTTCCCCCAAAACAAAGGGAATTTCTGTTTTTTGCCCCAAAGTAAGAAAAATTTCTGACTTATTACCCTGAAATAAGTGAAATTTCAGCAATTTTGCCTCAAAATAAGGGAAATTTCTGTCTTTTTTCCCCCAAATAAGGGAAATTTCAGCCTTTTTACCTCAAAATAAGAGGAATTTATGCATTTTTCCCCAAAATATAGGGGATTTCTGCTTTTTGCCCCCAAATAAGAAAAATTTCTGCAATTTTGTACCAAAATAAAAGAAATTTCTGCCTTTTTGCACCAAAATAAGAAAATTTCTGCTTTTTTTCTGAAATAATTGAAATTTCTGCAATTTTGCCAAAATAAGTGAAATTTCTGCAATTTTGCCCCAAAATAAGTGAAATTTCTGGAATTTTGTCCCAAAATAAGTGGAATTTCTGAGTTTTGCCCCAAAATAAAAAGAATTTCTGTCTTTTTGCCCCAACATATAGCAAATTTCTGCCTTTTTGTCCCACAATTAGGGGAATTTCTGCAATTTTGCTCCAAAATACGGGGAATTTCTGCTTTTTAGCCTGAAAATAAGAAGAATGCATACCTTTTGCCACAAAAAAAGGAAATTTCTTCATTTTTGCTCCAAAATAAGGGGAATTTCTGCTTTTTTGCTTCTAAATAAGTGGAATTTCTGACTTTTTCCCCCAAAACAAAAGGAATTTCTGTCTTTTTTGCCCCAAATAAGGAAAATTTCTGACTTATTACCCTGAAATAAGTGAAATTTCTGCAATTTTGTCCCAGAAGAAGGGAAATTTCTGCTTTTTGCCCCCAAATAAGGGGAATTTCTGCCTTTTTACCTCAAAATAAGGGGAATTTTTGCAATTTTACCACAAAATATTTGGAATCTCTGCATTTTTGCCCCAAAATGAGGAAAATTTCTGCCTTTTTACCATGAAATAAGTGAAATTTCTGCAATTTTGCCCCAAAATAAGTGAAATTTCGGCAATTTTGCCACAAAATAAGGGAAATTTCTGGAATTTTGCCCCAAAATAAGTGGAATATCTGAGTTTTGCCCCAAAATAAGGAGAATTTCTGTCTGTTTGCCCTAACATATAGGGAATTTCTGCATTTTGCCCCACAATTAGGGGAATTTCTGCAATTTTGCTCCAAAATACGGGTAATTTCAGCTTTTTAGCCCAAAAATAAGTGGAATGTATACATTTTGCCACAAAAAAGGGAAATTTCTTCATTTTTACTCCAAAATAAAAGGAATTTCTGCTTTTCTTGCCTCTAAAAAAGTGGAATTTCTGTCTTTTTCCCCCAAAACAAAGGGAATTTCTGTGTTTTTTGCCCCAAAATAAGGAAAATTTCTGACTTATTACCCTGAAATAAGTGAAATTTATGCAATTTTGCCTCAAAATAAGTGAAATTTCTGCAATTTTGGCCCAAAATAAGGGAAATTTTTGGAATTTTGCCCCAAAGTAAGTGGAATTTCTGAGTTTTGCCCCAAAATAAAGAGATTTTCTGTTTTTTTGCTCTAACTTACAGGGAATTTCTGCCTTTTTGCCCCACAATTAGCGGAATTTTTGCAATTTTGCTCCAAAATACGGGTAATTTCTGCTTTTTAGCCTGAAAATAAGGGGAATGAATACCATTTGCCACAAAAAAGAAATTTCTTCATTTTTACTCCAAAATAAAAGGAATTTCGGCTTTTTTGCCCCAAAATAAGAAAAATTTCTGACTGACTACTCTGAAATAAGTGAAATTTCTGCAATTTTGCCCCAAAATAAGAAAAATTTCTGCCTTTTTGCCTCCAAATAAGGGGAATTTCAGCCTTTTTACCTCAAAATAAGAGGAATTTCTGCATTTTTGCCCCAAAATATGGGAGATTTCTGCCTTTTTGCCCCAAAATAAGAAAAATTTCTGCAATTTTGTACCAAAATAAAAGAAATTTCCGCCTTTTTGCACCAAAATAAGAAAATTTCTGCTTTTTTTTCTGAAATAAGTGAAATTTCTGCAATTTTGCCCCAAAATAACAGAAATTTCTGCAATTTTGCTCCCAAATAAAGGAAATTTCTGGAATTTTGCCTTAAAATAAGTGGAATTTCTGAGTTTTGCCCCAAAATAAGGAGAATTTCTGTCTTTTTGCCCCAACATATAGGGAATTTCTGCCTTTTCACCCCACAATTAGGGGAATTTCTGCAATTTTGCTCCAAAATACGGGGAATTTCTGCCTTTTTGCCCGAAAATAAGAAGAATGCATACCTTTTTGCCATAAAAAAGGGAAAGTTCTTCATTTTTGCTCCAAAATAAGGGGAATTTCAGCTTTTTTGCCTCTAAATAAGTGGAATTTCTGTCTTTTTCCCCCAAAACAAAGGGAATTTCTGTTTTTTTGCTCCAAAATAAGGAAAATTTCTGACTTATTACCCTGAAATAAGTGAAATTTCTGCAATTTTGCCCCAAAATAAGTGAAATTTCTGCAATTTTGCCCCAAAATAAGGGAAATTTCTGGAATTTTGCCCCAAAATAAGTGGAATTTCTGAGTTTTGCCCCAAAATTAGGAGAATTTCTGTCTTTTTGCCCCAACATATAGGCAATTTCTGCCTTTTTGCCCCACAATTAGGGGAATTTCTGCAATTTTGCTCCAAAATACGGGGAATTTCTGCTTTTTAGCCTGAAAATAAGGGGAATGTATACTTTTTGCCACAAAAAAAAAAAAGAAATTTCTTCATTTTTACTCCAAAATAAAATGAATTTTTGCTTTTTTGCCGCTAAAAAAGTGGAATTTCTGCCTTTTTCCCTCAAAACAAAAAGAATTTCTGTCTTTTTTGCCCCAAAATAAAGAAAATTTCTGACTTATTACACTGAAATAAGTGAAATTTCTGCAATTTTGCCTCAAAATAAGGGAAATTTCTGCCTTTTTGCCCCCAAATAATGGGAATTTCAGCCTTTTTACCTCAAAATAAGAAAAATTTCTTCATTTTTGCCCCAAAATATGGGAGATTTCTGCCTTTTTGCCCCCAAATAAGAAAAATTTCCTCAATTTTGTACCAAAATAAAAGAAATTTCCGCCTTTTTGCACCAAAATAAGAAAATTTCTTCTTTTTTTTCTGAAATAAGTGAAATTTCTGCAATTTTGCCCCAAAATAAGTGAAATTTCTGCAATTTTGCCCCAAAATACGGGAAATTTCTGGAATTTTGCCCCAATATCAGTGGAATTTCTGAGTTTTGACCCAAAATAAGGAGAATTTGTTTCTTTTTGCCCTAACATATAGGGAATTTCTGCCTTTTTGCCCCACAATTAGGGGAATTTCTGCAATTTTGCTCCAAAATACTGGGAATTTCTGCCTTTTTGTCCGAAAATAAGAAGAATGCATACCTTTTTGCCATAAAAAAAGAAAATTTCTTCATTTTTGCTCCAAAATAAGAGGAATTTCTGCTTTTTTGCCTCTAAATAAGTGGAATTTCTATCTTTTTCACCCCAAAACAAAGGAAATTTCTGTCTTTTTGGCCCCAAAATAAGGAAAATTTCTGACTTATTACTCTGAAATAAGTGAAATTTCTGCAATTTTGCCCCAAAATAAGTGAACTTTCTGCAATTTTGCCCCAAAATAAGGGAAATTTCTGTTTTTTGCCCCCAAATAAGGGGAATTTCTGCCTTTTTACCTCAATATAAGGGGAATTTCTGCATTTTTGCTACAAAATATTTGGAATTTCTGCATTTTTGCCACAAAATAAGGATAATTTCTGCCTTTTTACTATGAAATAAGTGAAATTTCTGCAATTTTGCCCCAAATAAGTGAAATTTCTGCAATTTTGCCCCAAAATAAGGGAAATTTCTGGAATTTTGCCCCAAAATAAGTGGAATTTCTGAGTTTTCCCCAAAATAAGGAGAATTTCTGTCTTTTTGCCTTAACATATAGAGAATTTCTGCCTTTTTGCCCCACAATTAGGGGAATTTCTGATATCTTGCTCCAAAATACGGGTAATTTCTGCTTTTTAGCCCAAAAATAAGTGGAATGTATACCTTTGGCCACAAAAAAGGGAAATTTCTTCATTTTTACTCCAAAATAATAGGAATTTCTGCTTTTTTGCCTCTAAAAAAGTGGAATTTCTGTCTTTTTCCCCCAAAACAAAGGGAATTTCTGTCTTTTTTGCCCCAAAATAACGAAAATTTCTGACTTATTACAATGAAATAAGTGAAATTTCTGCAATTTTGCCCCAAAATAAGTGAAATTTCTGCAATTTTGCCCCAAAATAAAAGAAATTTCTGGAATTTTGCCGCAAAATAAGTGGAATTTCTGAGTTTTGCCCCAAAATAAGGAGAATTTCTGTCTTTTTCCCCAATATATAGGGAATTTCTGCCTTTTGCCCCACAATTAGGGGAATTTCTGCAATTTTGCTCCAAAATACGGGTAATTTCTGCTTTTTAGCCCAAAAATAAGTGGAATGTATACATTTTGCCACAAAAAAGGGAAATTTCTTCATTTTTACTCCAAAATAAAAGGAATTTCTGCTTTTTTGCCTCTAAAAAAGTGGAATTTCTGTCTTTTTCCCCCAAAACAAAGGGAATTTGTGTGTTTTTTGCGCCAAAATAACGAAAATTTCTGACTTATTACCCTGAAATAAGTGAAATTTATGCAATTTTGCACCAAAATAAGGGAAATTTCTGCCTTTTTGCCCCCAAATAAGGGGAATTTCAGCCTTTTTACCTCAAAATAAGAGAAATTTCTGCATTTTTGCCACAAAATATGGGAGATTTCTGCCTTTTTGCCCCCAAATAAAAAAAATTTCTGCAATTTTGTACCAAAATAAAAGAAATTTCTGCCTTTTTGCACCAAAATAAGAAAATTTCTGCTTTTTTTCTGAAATAATTGAAATTTCTGCAATTTTGCCAAAATAAGTGAAATTTCTGCAATTTTGCCCCAAAATAAGTGAAATTTCTGGAATTTTGTCCCAAAATAAGTGGAATTTCTGAGTTTTGCCCCAAAATAAAAAGAATTTCTGTCTTTTTGCCCCAACATATAGCAAATTTCTGCCTTTTTGTCCCACAATTAGGGGAATTTCTGCAATTTTGCACCAAAATACGGGGAATTTCTGCTTTTTAGCCTGAAAATAAGAAGAATGCATACCTTTTGCCACAAAAAAAGGAAATTTCTTCATTTTTGCTCCAAAATAAGGGGAATTTCTGCTTTTTTGCTTCTAAATAAGTGGAATTTCTGACTTTTTCCCCCAAAACAAAAGGAATTTCTGTCTTTTTTGCCCCAAATAAGGAAAATTTCTGACTTATTACCCTGAAATAAGTGAAATTTCTGCAATTTTGTCCCAGAATAAGGGAAATTTCTGCTTTTTGCCTCCAAATAAGGGGAATTTCTGCCTTTTTACCTCAAAATAAGGGGAATTTTTGCAATTTTACCACAAAATATTTGGAATCTCTGCATTTTTGCCCCAAAATGAGGAAAATTTCTGCCTTTTTACCATGAAATAAGTGAAATTTCTGCAATTTTGCCCCAAAATAAGTGAAATTTCGGCAATTTTGCCACAAAATAAGGGAAATTTCTGGAATTTTGCCCCAAAATAAGTGGAATTTCTGAGTTTTGCCCCAAAATAAGGAGAATTTCTGTCTGTTTGCCCTAACATATAGGGAATTTCTGCATTTTGCCCCACAATTAGGGGAATTTCTGCAATTTTGCTCCAAAATACGGGTAATTTCAGCTTTTTAGCCCAAAAATAAGTGGAATGTATACATTTTGCCACAAAAAAGGGAAATTTCTTCATTTTTACTCAAAATAAAAGGAATTTCTGCTTTTCTTGCCTCTAAAAATGTGGAATTTCTGTCTTTTTCCCCCAAAACAAAGGGAATTTCTGTGTTTTTTGCCCCAAAATAAGGAAAATTTCTGACTTATTACCCTGAAATAAGTGAAATTTATGCAATTTTGCCTCAAAATAAGTGAAATTTCTGCAATTTGGCCCAAAATAAGGGAAATTTTTGGAATTTTGCCCCAAAGTAAGTGGAATTTCTGAGTTTTGCCCCAAAATAAGGAGATTTTCTGTTTTTTTGCTCTAACTTACAGGGAATTTCTGCCTTTTTGCCCCACAATTAGCGGAATTTTTGCAATTTTGCTCCAAAATACGGGTAATTTCTGCTTTTTAGCCTGAAAATAAGGGGAATGTATACCATTTGCCACAAAAAAAAAATTTCTTCAATTTTACTCCAAAATAAAAGGAATTTCTGCTTTTTTGCCCCAAAATAAGAAAAATTTCTGACTGACTACTCTGAAATAAGTGAAATTTCTGCAATTTTGCCCCAAAATAAGAAAAATTTCTGCCTTTTTGCCTCCAAATAAGGGGAATATCAGCCTTTTTACCTCAAAATAAGAGGATTTTCTGCATTTTTGCCCCAAAATATGGGAGATTTCTGCCTTTTTGCCCCAAAATAAGAAAAATTTCTGCAATTTTGTACCAAAATAAAAGAAATTTCCGCCTTTTTGCACCAAAATAAGAAAATTTCTGCTTTTTTTTCTGAAATAAGTGAAATTTCTGCAATTTTGCCCCAAAATAACAGAAATTTCTGCAATTTTGCCCCAAAATAAGGGAAATTTCTGGAATTTTGCCTTAAAATAAGTGGAATTTCTGAGTTTTGCCCCAAAATAAGGAGAATTTCTGTCTTTTTGCCCCAACATATAGGTAATTTCTGCCTTTTCGCCCCACAATTAGGGGAATTTCTGCAATTTTGCTCCAAAATACGGGGAATTTCTGCCTTTTTGCCCGAAAATAAGAAGAATGCATACCGTTTTGCCATAAAAAGGGAAATTTCTTCATTTTTGCTCCAAAATAAGGGGAATTTCAGCTTTTTTGCCTCTAAATAAGTGGAATTTCTGTCTTTTTCCCCCAAAACAAAGGGAATTTCTGTTTTTTTGCTCCAAAATAAGGAAAATTTCTGACTTATTACCCTGAAATAAGTGAAATTTCTGCAATTTTGCCCCAAAATAAGTGAAATTTCTGCATTTTTGCCCCAAAATAAGGGAAATTTCTGGAATTTTGCCCCAAAATAAGTGGAATTTCTGAGTTTTGCCCCAAAATTAGGAGAATTTCTGTATTTTTGCCCCAACATATAGGCAATTTCTGCCTTTTTGCCCCACAATTAGGGGAATTTCTGCAATTTTGCTCCAAAATACGGGGAATTTCTGCTTTTTAGCCTGAAAATAAGGGGAATGTATACTTTTTGCCACAAAAAAAAGAAATTTCTTCATTTTTACTCCAAAATAAAATGAATTTTTGCTTTTTTGCCGCTAAAAAAGTGGAATTTCTGCCTTTTTCCCCCAAAACAAAGGGAATTTCTGTGTTTTTTGCCCCAAAATAAGGAAAATTTCTGACTTATTACCCTGAAATAAGTGAAATTTATGCAATCTTGCCTCAAAATAAGTGAAATTTCTGCAATTTTGCCCCAAAATAAGGGAAATTTTTGGAATTTTGCCCCAAAGTAAGTGGAATTTCTGAGTTTTGCCCCAAAATAAGGAGATTTTCTGTTTTTTTGCTCTAACTTACAGGGAATTTCTGCCTTTTTGCCCCACAATTAGCGGAATTTTTGCAATTTTGCTCCAAAATACGGGTAATTTCTGCTTTTTAGCCTGAAAATAAGGGGAATGTATACCATTTGCCACAAAAAAAAAATTTCTTCAATTTTACTCCAAAATAAAAGGAATTTCTGCTTTTTTGCCCCAAAATAAGAAAAATTTCTGACTGACTACTCTGAAATATGTGAAATTTCTGCAATTTTGCCCCAAAATAAGAAAAATTTCTGCCTTTTTGCCTCCAAATAAGGGGAATTTCAGTCTTTTTACCTCAAAATAAGAGAAATTTCTGCATTTTTGCCCCAAAATATGGGAGATTTCTGCCTTTTTGCCCCAAAATAAGAAAAATTTCTGCAATTTTGTACCAAAATAAAAGAAATTTCCGCCTTTTTGCACCAAAATAAGAAAATTTCTGCTTTTTTTTCTGAAATAAGTGAAATTTCTGCAATTTTGCCCCAAAATAATTGAAATTTCTGCAATTTTGACCCAAAATAAGGGAAATTTCTGGAATTTTGCCCCAATATCAGTGGAATTTCTGAGTTTTGCCCCAAAATAAGGAGAATTTGTTTCTTTTTGCCCCAACATATAGGGAATTTCTGCTTTTTTGCCCCACAATTAGGGGAATTTCTGCAATTTTGCTCCAAAATACGGGGAATTTCTGCCTTTTTGCCCGAAAATAAGAAGAATGCATACCGTTTTGCCATAAAAAGGGAAATTTCTTCATTTTTGCTCCAAAATAAGGGGAATTTCAGCTTTTTTGCCTCTAAATAAGTGGAATTTCTGTCTTTTTCCCCCAAAACAAAGGGAATTTCTGTTTTTTTGCTCCAAAATAAGGAAAATTTCTGACTTATTACCCTGAAATAAGTGAAATTTCTGCAATTTTGCCCCAAAATAAGTGAAATTTCTGCATTTTTGCCCCAAAATAAGGGAAATTTCTGGAATTTTGCCCCAAAATAAGTGGAATTTCTGAGTTTTGCCCCAAAATTAGGAGAATTTCTGTATTTTTGCCCCAACATATAGGCAATTTCTGCCTTTTTGCCCCACAATTAGGGGAATTTCTGCAATTTTGCTCCAAAATACGGGGAATTTCTGCTTTTTAGCCTGAAAATAAGGGGAATGTATACTTTTTGCCACAAAAAAAAGAAATTTCGTCATTTTTACTCCAAAATAAAATGAATTTTTGCTTTTTTGCCGCTAAAAAAGTGGAATTTCTGCCTTTTTCCCCCAAAACAAAGGGAATTTCTGTGTTTTTTGCCCCAAAATAAGGAAAATTTCTGACTTATTACCCTGAAATAAGTGAAATTTATGCAATTTTGCCTCAAAATAAGTGAAATTTCTGCAATTTTGCCCCAAAATAAGGGAAATTTTTGGAATTTTGCCCCAAAGTAAGTGGAATTTCTGAGTTTTGCCCCAAAATAAGGAGATTTTCTGTTTTTTTGCTCTAACTTACAGGGAATTTCTGCCTTTTTGCCCCACAATTAGCGGAATTTTTGCAATTTTGCTCCAAAATACGGGTAATTTCTGCTTTTTAGCCTGAAAATAAGGGGAATGTATACCATTTGCCACAAAAAAAAAATTTCTTCACTTTTACTCCAAAATAAAAGGAATTTCTGCTTTTTTGCCCCAAAATAAGAAAAATTTCTGACTGACTACTCTGAAATAAGTGAAATTTCTGCAATTTTGCCCCAAAATAAGAAAAATTTCTGCCTTTTTGCCTCCAAATAAGGGGAATTTCAGCCTTTTTACCTCAAAATAAGAGAAATTTCTGCATTTTTGCCCCAAAATTTGGGAGATTTCTGCCTTTTTGCCCCAAAATAAGAAAAATTTCTGCAATTTTGTACCAAAATAAAAGAAATTTCCGCCTTTTTGCACCAAAATAAGAAAATTTCTGCTTTTTTTTCTGAAATAAGTGAAATTTCTGCAATTTTGCACCAAAATAACAGAAATTTCTGCAATTTTGCTCCCAAATAAAGGAAATTTCTGGAATTTTGCCTTAAAATAAGTGGAATTTCTGAGTTTTGCCCCAAAATAAGGAGAATTTCTGTCTTTTTGCCCCAACATATAGGTAATTTCTGCCTTTTCGCCCCACAATTAGGGGAATTTCTGCAATTTTGCTCCAAAATACGGGGAATTTCTGCCTTTTTGCCCGAAAATAAGAAGAATGCATACCGTTTTGCCATAAAAAGGGAAATTTCTTCATTTTTGCTCCAAAATAAGGGGAATTTCAGCTTTTTTGCCTCTAAATAAGTGGAATTTCTGTCTTTTTCCCCCAAAACAAAGGGAATTTCTGTTTTTTTGCTCCAAAATAAGGAAAATTTCTGACTTATTACCCTGAAATAAGTGAAATTTCTGCAATTTTGCCCCAAAATAAGTGAAATTTCTGCATTTTTGCCCCAAAATAAGGGAAATTTCTGGAATTTTGCCCCAAAATAAGTGGAATTTCTGAGTTTTGCCCCAAAATTAGGAGAATTTCTGTATTTTTGCACCAACATATAGGCAATTTCTGCCTTTTTGCCCCACAATTAGGGGAATTTCTGCAATTTTGCTCCAAAATACGGGGAATTTCTGCTTTTTAGCCTGAAAATAAGGGGAATGTATACTTTTTGCCACAAAAAAAAGAAATTTCTTCATTTTTACTCCAAAATAAAATGAATTTTTGCTTTTTTGCCGCTAAAAAAGTGGAATTTCTGCCTTTTTCCCTCAAAACAAAAAGAATTTCTGTCTTTTTTGCCCCAAAATAAAGAAAATTTCTGACTTATTACACTGAAATAAGTGAAATTTCTGCAATTTTGCCTCAAAATAAGGGAAATTTCTGCCTTTTTGCCCCCAAATAATGGGAATTTCAGCCTTTTTACCTCAAAATAAGAGAAATTTCTTCATTTTTGCCCCAAAATATGGGAGATTTCTGCCTTTTTGCCCCAAAATAAGAAAAATTTCTGCAATTTTGTACCAAAATAAAAGAAATTTCCGCCTTTTTGCACCAAAATAAGAAAATTTCTGCTTTTTTTTCTGAAATAAGTGAAATTTCTGCAATTTTGCCCCAAAATAAGTGAAATTTCTGCAATTTTGACCCAAAATAAGGGAAATTTCTGGAATTTTGCCCCAATATCAGTGGAATTTCTGAGTTTTGCCCCAAAATAAGGAGAATTTGTTTCTTTTTGCCCCAACATATAGGGAATTTCTGCTTTTTTGCCCCACAATTAGGGGAATTTCTGCAATTTTGCTCCAAAATACTGGGAATTTCTGCCTTTTTGCCCGAAAATAAGAAGAATGCATACCTTTTTGCCATAAAAAAAGGAAATTTCTTCATTTTTGCTCCAAAATAAGAGGAATTTCTGCTTTTTTGCCTCTAAATAAGTGGAATTTCTATCTTTTTCACCCCAAAACAAAGGAAATTTCTGTCTTTTTGGCCACAAAATAAGGAAAATTTCTGACTTATTACCCTGAAATAAGTGAAATTTCTGCAATTTTGCCCCAAAATAAGTGAAATTTCTGCAATTTTGCCCCAAAATAAGGGAAATTTCTGGAATTTTGCCCCAAAATAAGTGGAATTTCTGAGTTTAGCCCCAAAATAAAAAGAATTTCTGTCTTTTTGCCCTAACATATCGGAAATTTCTGCCTTTTTGCCCCACAATTAGGGGAATTTCTGCAATTTTACTCCAAAATACGGGGAATTTCTGCTTTTTAGCCTGAAAATAAGGGGAATGTATATCTTTTGCCACAAAAAAAAAGAAATTTCTTCATTTTTACTCCAAAATAAAATGAATTTCTGCTTTTTTGCCGCTATAAAAGTGGAATTTCTGTCTTTTTCCCCCAAAACAAAGGGAATTTCTGTCTTTTTTGCCCCAAAATAAGGAAAATTTCTGACTTATTACACTGAAATAAGTGAAATTTCTGCAATTTTGCCTCAAAATAAAAGAAATTTCTGCCTTTTTCCCCCAAATAAGGGAAATTTCTACCTTTTTACCTCAAAATAAGAGGAATTTCTGCATTTTTTCCCAAAAATATGGGAGATTTGTGCCTTTTTGCCCAAAAAAAAGAAAAATTTCTGCAATTTTGTACCAAAATAGAAATTTCTGCCTTTTTGCACCAAAATAAGAAAATTTCTGAATTTTTTTCTGAAATAAGTGAAATTTCTGAAATTTTGCCCCAAAATAAGGGAAATTTCTGTTTTTTACCCCCAAATAAGGGGAATTTCTGCCTTTTTACCTTAAAATAATGGGAATTTCTGCATTTTTGCCACAAAATATTTGGAATTTCTGCAATTTTGCCCCAAAATAAGTGAAATTACTGCAATTTTGCCCCAAAATAAGTGAAATTTCTGCAATTTTGCCCCAAAATAAGGGAAATATCTAGAATTTTGCCGCAAAATAAGTGGAATTTCTGAATTTTGCCCCAAAATAAGGAGAATTTCTGTCTCTTTGCCCTAACATATAGGGAATTTCTGCCTCTTTGCCCCACAATTAGGGGATTTTCTGCAATTTTGCTCCAAAATACGGGTAATTTCTGCTTTTTAGCCCAAAAATAAGTGGAATGTATACCTTTTGCCACAAAAAAAGAAATTTCTTCATTTTTACTCCAAAATAAAAGGAATTTCTGCTTTTTTGCCTCTAAAAAAGTGGAATTTCTGTCTTTTTCCCCCAAAACAAAGGGAATTTCTGTGTTTTTTGCCCCAAAATAACGAAAATTTCTGACTTATTACCCTGAAATAAGTGAAATTTCTGCAATTTTCCTCAAAATAAGGGAAATTTCTGCCTTTTTGCCCCCAAATAAAGGAAATTTCAGCCTTTTTACCTCAAAATAAGAGGAATATCTTCATTTTTGCCCCAAAATATGGGAGATTTCTGCCTTTTTGCCCCAAAATAAGAAAAATTTCTGCAATTTTTTATTAAAATAAAAGATAATTCTGCCTTTTTGCACCAAAATACGAAAATTTCTGAATTTTTTTGTGAAATAAGTTAAATTTCTGCAATTTTGCACCAAAATAAGTGAAATTTCTGCAATTTTGCCCCAAAATAAGGGAAATTTCTGGAATTTTGACCAAAAAAGTGTGGAATTTCTGAGTTTTTGCCCCAAAATAAGTGAAATTTCTTTTTTTGCCCCCAAATAAGGAGAATTTCTGCCTTTTTACCTCAAAATAAAGGGAATTTCTTCATTTTTGCCACAAAATATTTGGAATTTCTGCATTTTTGCATCAAAATAAGGATAATTTCTGCCTTTTTACCATGAAATAAGTGAAATTTCTGCAATTTTGCCCCAAAATAAGTGAAATTTCTGCAATTTTGATCCAAAATAAGAGAAATTTCTGGAATTTTGCCCCAAATAAATAGAATTTCTGAGTTTTGCCCCAAAAATAAAGAGAATTTCTGTCTCTTTGCCCTAACATATAGGGAATTTCTGCCATTTTGCCTTACAATTAGGGGAATTTCTGCAATTTTGCTCTAAAATACGGGTAATTTCTGCTTTTTAGCCCAAAAATAAGTGGAATGCATACCTTTTGCCACAAAAAAGGGAAATTTCTTCATTTTTACTCCAAAATAAAAGGAATTTCTGCTTTTTTGCCTCTAAAAAAGTGAAATATCTGTATTTTTCTCCCAAAACAAAGGGAATTTCTGTCTTTTTTGCCCCAAAATAGAGAAAATTTCTGACTTATTACCCTGAAATAAGTGAAATTTCTGAAATTTTGCCTCAAAATAAGGGAAATTTCTGCCTTTTTGCCCCCAAATAAAAGGAATTTCAGCCTTTTACCTCAAAATAAGAGGAATTTCTGCATTTTTCCCCTAAATATGGGAGATTTCTGACTTTTTGCCCCAAAATAAGAAAAATTTCTGCAATTTTGTACCAAAATAAAAGAAATTTCTGCCTTTTTGCACCAAAATAGAAAAATTTCTGAATTTTTTTCTGAAATAAGTTAAATTTCTGCAATTTTGCCCCAAAATAAGTGAAATTTCTGCAATTTTGCCCTAAAATAAGGGAAATTTCTGGAATTTTGCACCAAAATAAGTGGAATTTCTGAGTTTTGCCCCAAAATAAGGAGAATTTGTTTCTTTTTGCCCCAACATATAGGGAATTTCCCCCTTCTTGCCCCACAATTAGAAAAATTTCTGCAATTTTGCTCCAAAATACGGGGAATTTCTGCCTTTTTGCCCGAAAATAAGAAGAATGCATACCTTTTTGCCATAAAAAATAGAAATTTCTTCAGTTTTGCTACAAAATAAGGGGAATTTCTGCTTTTTTGCCTCTAAATAAGTGGAATTTCTGTCTTTTTCCCCCAAAACAAAGGGAATTTCTGTCTTTTTTGCCCCAAAATAAGGAAAATTTCTGACTTATTACCCTGAATTAAGTGAAATTTCTGCAATTTTGCCCCAAAATAAGGGAAATTTCTGCCTTTTTGCCCCCAAATAAGGGGAATTTCAGTCTTTTTACCTCAAAATAAGAGAAATTTCTGCATTTTTGCCCCAAAATATGGGAGATTTCTGCCTTTTTGCCCCAAAATAAGAAAAATTTCTGCAATTTTGTACCAATTTAAAAGAAATTTCCGCCTTTTTGCACCAAAATAAGAAAATTTCTGAATTTTTTTCTGAAATAAGTTAAATTTCTGCAATTTTGCCCCAAAATAAGTGAAATTTCTGCAATTTTGCCCCAAAATAAGGGAAATTTCTGGAATTTTGCCACAATATCAGTAGAATTTCTGAGTTTTGACCCAAAATAAGGAGAATTTGTTTATTTTTGCCCCAACATATAGGGAATTTCTCCCTTCTTGCCCTACAATTAGGGGAATTTCTGCAATTTTGCTCCAAAATACGGGTAATTTCTGCTTTTTAGCCCAAAAATAAGTGGAATGTATACCTTTTGCCACAAAAAAGGGAAATTTCTTCATTTTTACTCCAAAATAAAAGGAATTTCTGCTTTTTTTGCCTCTAAAAAAGTGGAATTTCTGTTTTTTTCCCCCAAAACAAAGGAAATTTCTGTCTCTTTTGCCCCAAAATAACGAAAATTTCTGACTTATTATCCTGAAATAAGTGAAATTTCTGCAATTTTGCCTCAAAATAAGGGAAATTTCTTCCTTTTTGCCCCCAAATAAGGGAAATTTCAGACTTTTTACCTCAAAATAAGAGGAATTTCTGCATTTTTGCCCCAAAATATGAAGATTTCTGCCTTTTTGCCCCAAAATAAGAAAAATTTCTGCAATTTGTACCAAAATAAAAGAAATTTCTGCCTTTTTGCACCAAAATAAATAAATTCTGCTTATTTTTCTGAAATAAGTGAAATTTCTGCAATTTTGCCCCAAAATAAGTAAAATTTCTGCAATTTTGCCCCAAAATAAGGGAAATTTCTGGAATTTTGCCCCCAAAATAAGTGGAATTTCTGAGTTTTACCCCAAAATAAGGAGAATTTCTGTCTTTTTGCCCCAACATATAGGGAATTTCTGTTTTTTTGCCCCACAATTAGGGGAATTTCTGCAATTTTGCTTCAAAATACGGGGAATTTCTGCCTTTTTGCCCAAAAATAAGAAGAATGCATACCTTTTTGCCATAAAAAAGGGAAATTTCTTCATTTTTGCTCCAAAATAAGGGGAATTTCTGCATTTTTGCCTCTAAATAAGTGGAATTTCTGTCTTTTTCCCCCAAAACAAAGGGAATTTCTGTCCTTTTGGCCCCAAAATAAGGAAAATTTCTGACTTATTACCCTGAAATAAGTGAAATTTCTGCAATTTTGCCCCAAAATAAGGGAAATTTCTGCCTTTTTGCCCCCAAATAAGGGAAATTTCAGCTTTTTTACCTCAAAATAAGGGGAATTTCGGCATTTTTGCCACAAAATATTAGGAAATTTTTCCTTTTTGCCCCAAAATAAGAAAAATTTCTGCCTTTTATCCCTGAAATAAGTGAAATTTCTGCAATTTTACCCCAAAATAAGTGAAATTTTTGCAATTTTGCTTTAAAATAAGAAAAATTTCTAGAATTTTGCCCCAAAATAAGTGGAATTTCTGAGTTTTGCCCCAAAATAAGGAGAATTTCTGTCTTTTTGCCCCAACATATAGGGAATTTCTGCCTTTTTGCCCTAAAATTAGGGGAATTTTTGCAATTTTGCTCGAAAATACGGGGAATTTCTGCCTTTTTGCCCGAAAATAAGAAGAATGCATACCTTTTTGCCATAAAAAAGGGAAATTTCTACATTTTTACTCCAAAATAAAAGTTATTTCTGCTTTTTTGCCTCTAAAAAAGTGGAATTTCTGTCTTTTCCCCCCAAAACAAAGGGAATTTCTGTTTTTTTTTGCCCCAAAATAATGAAAATTTCTGACTTATCACTCTGAAATAAGTGAAATTTCTGCAATTTTGCCCCAAAATAAGAGAAATTCTTTTTTTTTGCCCCCAAATAAGGGGAATTTCAGCCTTTTTACCTCAAAATAAGAAAAATTTCTGCATTTTTGCCCCAAAATATGAGAAATTTATGCCTTTTTGCCCCAAAATTAGGGGAGTTTCTGCAATTTTGCTTCAAAATACAGGGAATTTCTGCCTCTTTTTCCGAAAATAAGGGGAACTTCTGCCGATTTGCCCCAAATAATAGGAATTTCTGCATTTTTGCCCCAATATTAGGGGAATTTCTGCAATTTTGCTCCAAAATACGGGAAATTTCTGCTTTTTTGCCAAAAATTAAGGGGATTTTCTGCCTTTTTGCCCCAAAACAAGGGACATTTCTGCAATTTTATCCCAAAATAAGGGGAATTTCTGCCTTTTTGCCCCCAAATAAGGGGAATTTCTACCTTTTTGCCCTGAAATATGTGAAATGTCTGCAATTTTACCACAAAATAAGGTGAATTTCTGCCTTTTGCCCCAAAATAATGGGAATTTCTGCATTTTGCCCTAAAATAAGAAAAGTTTTTGCTTTTTTTCTCTGAAATAAGTGAAATTTCTGCAATTTTGCCTCAAAATAAGGGAAATTTCTGCCCTTTTGCCCCCAAATAAGGGGAATTTCAGCCTTTTTACCTCAAAATAAGAGGAATTTCTGCATTTTTGCCCCAAAATATGGGAGATTTCTGCCTTTTTGCCCCAAAATAAGAAAAATTTCTGCAATTTTGTAACAAAATAAAAGAAATTTCTGCCTTTTTGCACCAAAATAAGAAAATTCTGCTTTTTTTCTGAAATAAGTGAAATTTATGTAATTTTGCCTGAAAATAAGTGAAATTTCTGCAATTTTGCCCCAAAATAAGGGAAATTTCTGGAATTTTGCCCCAAAATAAGTGGAATTTCTGAGTTTTGCCCCAAAATAAGGAGAATTTCTGTCTTTTTGCCCCAACATATAGGGAATTTCTGCCTTTTTGCCCCACAATTAGGGGAATATCTGCAAGTTTGCTCCAAAATACGGGGAATTTCTGCCTTTTTGCCCGAAAATAAAGGGAATGTATAACTTTTGCCACAAAAAAAAGAAATTTCTTCATTTTTACTCTAAAATAAAAGGAATTTCTGCTTTTTTGCCTCTAAAAAGTGGAATTACTGTCTTTTTCCCCCAGAACATAGGGAATTTCTGTCTTTTTTGCCCCAAAATAAGGAAAATTTCTGACTTATTACCCTGAAAACAGTGAAATTTCTGCAATTTTGCCCCAAAATAAGTGAAATTTCTGCAATTTTGCCCCAAAATAAGGGAAATTTCTGCAATTTTGCCCCAAAATAAGTGGAATTTCTGAGTTTTTCACCAAAATAAGGAGAATTTCTGTATTTTGCCCCAACATATAGGGACTTTCTGACTTTTTGCCCCACAATTAGGGGAATTTCTGCAATTTTGCTCTAAAATAGGGGGAATTTCTGCCTTTTTGCCCGAAAATAAGAAGAATGCATACCTTTTTGCCATAAAAAAGGGAAATTTCTTCATTTTTGCTCCAAAATAAGGGGAATTTCTGCTTTTTTGCCTCTAAATAAGTGGAATTTCTGTCTTTTTCCCTGAAAACAAAGGGAATTTCTGTCTTTTTTGCCCCAAAGTAAGAAAAATTTCTGACTTGGTACCCTGAAATAAGTGAAATTTCTGCAATTTTGCCCCAAAATATGGGAAATTTCTGCCTTTTTGCCCCCAAATAAGGAGAATTTCAGCCTTTTTAACTCAAAATAAGGGGAATTTCTGCATTTTTGCCTCAAAATATGGGAAATTTCTGCCTTTTTGCCCCAAAATAAGAAAATTTCTGCTTTTTTTCCCTGAAATAAGTGAAATTTCTGCAATTTTGCCCCAAAATAAGTGAAATTTCTGCAATTTTGCCCCAGTATAAGAGAAATTTCTGCATTTTTGCCCCCAAATAAGGGGAATTTCAGCCTTTTTACCTCAAAATAAGGGAAATTTCTGCATTTTTGCCACAAAATATTAGGAATTTCTGACTTTTTGCCCCCAAAAACGGAAAATTTCGGCCTTTTTTCCCGGAAAAAAGTGAAATTTCTGCAATTTTGCCCCAAAATAATTGAAATTTCTGCAATTTTGCCCCAAAATAAGGGAAATTTTGGGAATTTTGCACCAAAAGAAATGGAATTTCTGAATTTTGCCCCAAAATAAGGAGAATTTCTGTCGTTTTGCCCTAACATATAGGGAATTTCTGCCTTTTTGCCCCAAAATTAGGGGAATTTCTGCAATTTTGCTCCAAAAAACAGGGGAATTTCTGCCTTTTTGCCCAAAAACAAGAAGAATGCATACCTTTTTGCCATAAAAAAGGGAAATTTCTTCATTTTTGCTCCAAAATAAGGGGAATTTCTGCTTTTTTGCCTCTTAATAAGTGGAATTTCTGTCTTTTTCCCCCAAAACAAAGGGAATTTCTGTCTTTTTTGCCCCAAAATAAGGAAAATTTCTGACTTATTACCCTGAAATAAGTGAAATTTCTGCAATTTTGCCCCAAAATAAGGGAAATTTCTGCCTTTTTGCAACCAAATAAGGGGAATTTTAGCCTTTTTACCTCAAAATAAGGGGATTTTCTGCATTTTTGCCCCAAAATATGAGAAATTTCTGCCTTTTTGCCCCAAAATAAGAAAATTTCTGCTTTTTTTTCCTGAAATAAGTGAAATTTCTGCAATTTTGCCCCAAAATAAATGAAATTTCTGAGTTTTGCTCTAAAATAAGGAGAATTTCTGTCTTTTCCCCCAACATATAGGGAATTTCTGCCTTTTTGCCCCACAATAAGGGGAATTTCTGCAATTTTGCTCTAAAATATGGGGAATTTCTGCCTTTTTGCCCGAAAATAAGAAGAATGCATACCTTTTTGCCATAAAAAAATGAAATTTCTTCATTTTTGCTCCAAAATAAGGGGAATTTCTGCATTTTTGCCTCTAAATAAGTGGAATTTCTGTCTTTTTCCACCAAAACAAAGGGAATTTCTGTCTTTTTTGCCCCAAAGTAAGGAAAATTTCTGACTTATTACCCTGAAATAAGTGAAATTTCTGCATTTTTGCCTCAAAATATGGGAAATTTCTGCCTTTTTGCCCAAAATAAGAAAAATTTCTGCAATTTTGTACCAAAATAAAAGAAATTTCTGTCTTTTTCCCCTGAAATAAGTGAAATTTCTGCAATTTTGCCCCTAAATAAGTGAAATTTCTGCAATTTTGCCCCAAAATAAGGGAAATTTCTGGAATTTTGCCCCAAAATAAGTGGAATTTCTGAGTTTTGCCCCAAAATAAGGAGAATTTCTGTCTTTTTGCCTTAACATATAGAGAATTTCTGCCTTTTTGCCCCACAATTAGGGGAATTTCTGCAATCTTGCTCCAAAATACGGGTAATTTCTGCTTTTTAGCCCAAAAATAAGTGGAATGTATACCTTTGGCCACAAAAAAGGGAAATTTCTTCATTTTTACTCCAAAATAATAGGAATTTCTGCTTTTTTGCCTCCAAAAAAGTGGAATTTCTGTCTTTTTCCCCCAAAACAAAGGGAATTTCTGTATTTTTTGCCCCAAAATAACGAAAATTTCTGACTTATTACAATGAAATAAGTGAAATTTCTGCAATTTTGCCCCAAAATAAGTGAAATTTCTGCAATTTTGCCCCAAAATAAGGGAAATTTCTGGAATTTTGCCGCAAAATAAGTGGAATTTCTGAGTTTTGCCCCAAAATAAGGAGAATTTCTGACTTTTTCCCCAATATATAGGGAATTTCTGCCTTTTGCCCCACAATTAGGGGAATTTCTGCAATTTTGCTCCAAAATACGGGTAATTTCTGCTTTTTAGCCCAAAAATAAGTGGAATGTATACATTTTGCCACAAAAAAGGGAAATTTCTTCATTTTTACTCCAAAATAAAAGGAATTTCTGCTTTTTTGCCTCTAAAAAAGTGGAATTTCTGTCTTTTTCCCCCAAAACAAAGGGAATTTCTGTGTTTTTTGCCCAAAAATAACGAAAATTTCTGACTTATTACCCTGAAATAAGTGAAATTTATGCAATTTTGCACCAAAATAAGGGAAATTTCTGCCTTTTTGCCACCAAATAAGGGGTATTTCAGCCTTTTTACCTCAAAATAAGAGAAATTTCTGCATTTTTGCCACAAAATATGGGAGATTTCTGCCTTTTTGCCCCAAAATAAAAAAAATTTCTGCAATTTTGTACCAAAATAAAAGAAATTTCTGCCTTTTTGCACCAAAATAAATAAATTCTGCTTTTTTTTCTGAAATAAGTGAAATTTCTGCAATTTTGCCCCAAAATAAGTGAAATTTCTGCAATTTTGCCCCAAAATAAGGGAAATTTCTGCAATTTTGCCCCAAAATAAGTGGAATTTCTGAGTTTTGCCCCAAAATAAGGAGAATTTCTGTCTTTTTGCCCCAACATATAGGCAATTTCTGCCTTTTTGCCCCACATTTAGGGGAATTTCTGCAATTTTGCTCCAAAATACGGGGAATTTCTGCCTTTTTGCCTGAAAATAAGAAGAATGCATACCTTTTTGCCATAAAAAAGGGAAATTTCTTTATTTTTGCTCCAAAATAAGGGGAATTTCTGCAATTTTGATACAAAATACGGGGAATTTCTGCTTTTTAGCCCGAAAATAAGCGGAATGTATACCTTTTGCCACAAAAAAAGATAAATTTCTTCATTTTTGCTCCAATAATGAAGAATTTCTGCTTTTTTGCCTCTAAATAAGTGGAATTTCTGTCCTTTTCCCCCAAAACAAAGGGAATTTCTGTTTTTTGCCCCAAAGTAAGAAAAATTTCTGACTTATTACCCTGAAATAAGTGAAATTTCTGCAATTTTGCCTCAAAATAAGGGAAATTTCTGTCTTTTTTCCCCCAAATAAGGGAAATTTCAGCCTTTTTACCTCAAAATAAGAGGAATTTATGCATTTTTGCCCCAAAATATAGGGGATTTCTGCTTTTTGCCCCCAAATAAGAAAAATTTCTGCAATTTTGTACCAAAATAAAAGAAATTTCTGCCTTTTTGCACCAAAATAAGAAAATTTCTGCTTTTTTCTGAAATAATTGAAATTTCTGCAATTTTGCCAAAATAAGTGAAATTTCTGCAATTTTGCCCCAAAATAAGTGAAATTTCTGGAATTTTGTCCCAAAATAAGTGGAATTTCTGAGTTTTGCCCCAAAATAAAAAGAATTTCTGTCTTTTTGCCCCAACATATAGCAAATTTCTGCCTTTTTGTCCCACAATTAGGGGAATTTCTGCAATTTTGCACCAAAATACGGGGAATTTCTGCTTTTTAGCCTGAAAATAAGAAGAATGCATACCTTTTGCCACAAAAAAAGGAAATTTCTTCATTTTTGCTCCAAAATAAGGGGAATTTCTGCTTTTTTGCTTCTAAATAAGTGGAATTTCTGACTTTTTCCCCCAAAACAAAAGGAATTTCTGTCTTTTTTGCCCCAAATAAGGAAAATTTCTGACTTATTACCCTGAAATAAGTGAAATTTCTGCAATTTTGTCCCAGAATAAGGGAAATTTCTGCTTTTTGCCTCCAAATAAGGGGAATTTCTGCCTTTTTACTTCAAAATAAGGGGAATTTTTGCAATTTTACCACAAAATATTTGGAATCTCTGCATTTTTGCCCCAAAATGAGGAAAATTTCTGCCTTTTTACCATGAAATAAGTGAAATTTCTGCAATTTTGCCCCAAAATAAGTGAAATTTCGGCAATTTTGCCACAAAATAAAGGAAATTTCTGGAATTTTGCCCCAAAATAAGTGGAATTTCTGAGTTTTGCCCCAAAATAAGGAGAATTTCTGTCTGTTTGCCCTAACATATAGGGAATTTCTGCATTTTGCCCCACAATTAGGGGAATTTCTGCAATTTTGCTCCAAAATACGGGTAATTTCAGCTTTTTAGCCCAAAAATAAGTGGAATGTATACATTTTGCCACAAAAAAGGGAAATTTCTTCATTTTTACTCAAAATAAAAGGAATTTCTGCTTTTCTTGCCTCTAAAAATGTGGAATTTCTGTCTTTTTCCCCCAAAACAAAGGGAATTTCTGTGTTTTTTGCCCCAAAATAAGGAAAATTTCTGACTTATTACCCTGAAATAAGTGAAATTTATGCAATTTTGCCTCAAAATAAGTGAAATTTCTGCAATTTTGGCCCAAAATAAGGGAAATTATTGGAATTTTGCCCCAAAGTAAGTGGAATTTCTGAGTTTTGCCCCAAAATAAGGAGATTTTCTGTTTTTTTGCTCTAACTTACAGGGAATTTCTGCCTTTTTGCCCCACAATTAGCGGAATTTTTGCAATTTTCCTCCAAAATACGGGTAATTTCTGCTTTTTAGCCTGAAAATAAGGGGAATGTATACCATTTGCCACAAAAAAAAAATTTCTTCAATTTTACTCCAAAATGAAAGGAATTTCTGCTTTTTGCCCCAAAATAAGAAAAATTTCTGACTGACTACTCTGAAATAAGTGAAATTTCTGCAATTTTGCCCCAAAATAAGAAAAATTTCTGCCTTTTTGCCTCCAAATAAGGGGAATTTCAGCCTTTTTACCTCAAAATAAGAGGAATTTCTGCATTTTTGCCCCAAAATATGGGAGATTTCTGCCTTTTTGCCCCAAAATAAGAAAAATTTCTGCAATTTTGTACCAAAATAAAAGAAATTTCCGCCTTTTTGCACCAAAATAAGAAAATTTCTGCTTTTTTTTCTGAAATAAGTGAAATTTCTGCAATTTTGCCCCAAAATAACAGAAATTTCAGCAATTTTGCTCCCAAATAAAGGAAATTTCTGGAATTTTGCCTTAAAATAAGTGGAATTTCTGAGTTTTGCCCCAAAATAAGGAGAATTTCTGTCTTTTTGCCCCAACATATAGGTAATTTCTGCCTTTTCGCCCCACAATTAGGGGAATTTCTGCAATTTTGCTCCAAAATACGGGGAATTTCTGCCTTTTTGCCCGAAAATAAGAAGAATGCATACCGTTTTGCCATAAAAATGGAAATTTCTTCATTTTTGCTCCAAAATAAGGGGAATTTCAGCTTTTTTGCCTATAAAAAAGTGGAATTTCTGTCTTTTTCCCCCAAAACAAAGGGAATTTCTGTTTTTTTGCTCCAAAATAAGGAAAATTTCTGACTTATTACCCTGAAATAAGTGAAATTTCTGCAATTTTGCCCCAAAATAAGTGAAATTTCTGAATTTTTGCCCCAAAATAAGGGAAATTTCTGGAATTTTGCCCCAAAATAAGTGGAATTTCTGAGTTTTGCCCCAAAATTAGGAGAATTTCTGTATTTTTGCCCCAACATATAGGCAATTTCTGCCTTTTTGCCCCACAATTAGGGGAATTTCTGCAATTTTGCTCCAAAATACGGGGAATTTCTGCTTTTTAGCCTGAAAATAAGGGGAATGTATACTTTTTGCCACAAAAAAAAAGAAATTTCTTCATTTTTACTCCAAAATAAAATGAATTTTTGCTTTTTTGCCGCTAAAAAAGTGGAATTTCTGCCTTTTTCCCTCAAAACAAAAAGAATTTCTGTCTTTTTTGCCCCAAAATAAAGAAAATTTCTGACTTATTACACTGAAATAAGTGAAATTTCTGCAATTTTGCCTCAAAATAAGGGAAATTTCTGCCTTTTTGCCCCCAAATAATGGGAATTTCAGCCTTTTTACCTCAAAATAAGAGAAATTTCTTCATTTTTGCCCCAAAATATGGGAGATTTCTGCCTTTTTGCCCCAAAATAAGAAAAATTTCTGCAATTTTGTACCAAAATAAAAGAAATTTCCGCCTTTTTGCACCAAAATAAGAAAATTTCTGCTTTTTTTTTCTGAAATAAGTGAAATTTCTGCAATTTTGCCCCAAAATAAGTGAAATTTCTGCAATTTTGCCCCAAAATAAGGGAAATTTCTGGAATTTTGCCCCAATATCAGTGGAATTTCTGAGTTTTGCCCCAATATAAGGAGAATTTGTTTCTTTTTGCCCCAACATATAGGGAATTTCTGCTTTTTTGCCCCACAATTAGGGGAATTTCTGCAATTTTGCTCCAAAATACTGGGAATTTCTGCCTTTTTGCCCGAAAATAAGAAGAATGCATACCTTTTTGCCATAAAAAAAGGAAATTTCTTCATTTTTGCTCCAAAATAAGAGGAATTTCTGCTTTTTTGCCTCTAAATAAGTGGAATTTCTATCTTTTTCACCCCAAAACAAAGGAAATTTCTGTCTTTTTGGCCACAAAATAAGGAAAATTTCTGACTTATTACCCTGAAATAAGTGAAATTTCTGCAATTTTGCCCCAAAATAAGTGAAATTTCTGCAATTTTGCCCCAAAATAAGGGAAATTTCTGGAATTTTGCCCCAAAATAAGTGGAATTTCTGAGTTTAGCCCCAAAATAAAAAGAATTTCTGTCTTTTTGCCCTAACATATCGGAAATTTCTGCCTTTTTGCCCCACAATTAGGGGAATTTCTGCAATTTTACTCCAAAATACGGGGAATTTCTGCTTTTTAGCCTGAAAATAAGGGGAATGTATATCTTTTGCCACAAAAAAAAAAGAAATTTCTTCATTTTTACTCCAAAATAAAATGAATTTCTGCTTTTTTGCCGCTATAAAAGTGGAATTTCTGTCTTTTTCCCCCAAAACAAAGGGAATTTCTGTCTTTTTTGCCCCAAAATAAGGAAAATTTCTGACTTATTTCACTGAAATAAGTGAAATTTCTGCAATTTTGCCTCAAAATAAAAGAAATTTCTGCCTTTTTCCCCCAAAATATGGGAGATATTTTTACCTTTTTACCTCAAAATAAGAGGAATTTCTGCATTTTTCCCCAAAATATGGGAGATTTGTGCCTTTTTGCCCAAAAAAAAAGAAAAATTTCTGCAATTTTGTACCAAAATAGAAATTTCTGCCTTTTTGCACCAAAATAGGAAAATTTCTGAATTTTTTTTCTGAAATAAGTGAAATTTCTGCAATTTTGCCCCAAAATAAGTGAAATTTCTGCAATTTTGCCCCAAAATAAGGGAAATTTCTGTTTTTTACCCCCAAATAAGGGGAATTTCTGCCTTTTTACCTTAAAATAAGGGGAATTTCTGCATTTTTGCCACAAAATATTTGGAATTTCTGCAATTTTGCCCCAAAATAAGTGAAATTACTGCAATTTTGCCCCAAAATAAGTGAAATTTCTGCAATTTTGCCCCAAAATAAGGGAAATTTCTAGAATTTTGCCGCAAAATAAGTGGAATTTCTGAATTTTGCCCCAAAATAAGGAGAATTTCTGTCTCTTTGCCCTAACATATAGGGAATTTCTGCCTCTTTGCCCCACAATTAGGGGATTTTCTGCAATTTTGCTCCAAAATAAGGGTAATTTCTGCTTTTTAGCCCAAAAATAAGTGGAATGTATACCTTTTGCCACAAAAACGAAATTTCTTCATTTTTACTCCAAAATAAAAAGAATTTCTGCTTTTTTGCCTCTAAAAAAGTGGAATTTCTGTCTTTTCCCCCAAAACAAAGGGAATTTCTGTGTTTTTTGCCCCAAAATAACGAAAATTTCTGACTTATTACCCTGAAATAAGTGAAATTTCTGCAATTTTCCTCAAAATAAGGGAAATTTCTGCCTTTTTGCCCCCAAATAAAGGAAATTTCAGCCTTTTTACCTCAAAATAAGAGGAATATCTTCATTTTTGCCCCAAAATATGGGAGATTTCTGCCTTTCTGCCCCAAAATAAGAAAAATTTCTGCAATTTTGTATTAAAATAAAAGATAATTCTGCCTTTTTGCACCAAAATACGAAAATTTCTGAATTTTTTTGTGAAATAAGTTAAATTTCTGCAATTTTGCACCAAAATAAGTGAAATTTCTGCAATTTTGCCCCAAAATAAGGGAAATTTCTGGAATTTTGACCAAAAAAGTGTGGAATTTCTGAGTTTTTGCCCCAAAATAAGTGAAATTTCTTTTTTTTGCCCCCAAATAAGGGGAATTTCTGCCTTTTTACCTCAAAATACAGGGAATTTCTTCAATTTTGCCACAAAATATTTGGAATTTCTGCATTTTTGCATCAAAATAAGGATAATTTCTGCCTTTTTACCATGAAATAAGTGAAATTTCTGCAATTATGCCCCAAAATAAGTGAAATTTCTGCAATTTTGCCCCAAAATAAGAGAAATTTCTGGAATTTTGCCCCAAATAAATAGAATTTCTGAGTTTTGCCCCAAAAATAAAGAGAATTTCTGTCTTTTTGCCCTAACATATAGGGAATTTCTGCCATTTTGCCTTACAATTAGGGGAATTTCTGCAATTTTGCTCTAAAATACAGGTAATTTCTGCTTTTTAGCCCAAAAATAAGTGGAATGCATACCTTTTGCCACAAAAAAGGGAAATTTCTTCATTTTTACTCCAAAATAAAAGGAATTTCTGCTTTTTTGCCTCTAAAAAAGTGAAATATCTGTATTTTTCTCCCAAAACAAAGGGAATTTCTGTCTTTTTTGCCCCAAAATAGAGAAAATTTCTGACTTATTACCCTGAAATAAGTGAAATTTCTGCAATTTTGCCTCAAAATAAGGGAAATTTCTGCCTTTTTGCCCCCAAATAAAAGGAATTTCAGCCTTTTACCTCAAAATAAGAGGAATTTCTGCATTTTTCCCCTAAATATGGGAGATTTCTGACTTTTTGCCCCAAAATAAGAAAAATTTCTGCAATTTTGTACCAAAATAAAAGAAATTTCTTCCTTTTTGCACCAAAATAGAAAAATTTCTGAATTTTTTTCTGAAATAAGTTAAATTTCTGCAATTTTGCCCCAAAATAAGTGAAATTTCTGCAATTTTGCCCTAAAATAAGGGAAATTTCTGGAATTTTGCACCAAAATAAGTGGAATTTCTGAGATTTGCCCCAAAATAAGGAGAATTTCTGTCTTTTTGCCCCAACATATAGGGAATTTCTGCCTTTTTGCCCCACAATTAGGGGAATTTCTGCAATTTTGCTCCAAAATACGGGGAATTTCTGCCTTTTTGCCCGAAAATAAGAAGAATGCATACCCTTTTGCCATAAAAAATAGAAATTTCTTCAGTTTTGCTCCAAAATAAGGGGAATTTCTGCTTTTTTGCCTCTAAATAAGTGGTATTTCTGTTTTTATCCCCCAAAACAAAGGAAATTTCTGTCTTTTTTGCCCCTAAATAAGGAAAATTTCTGACTTATTAGCCTGAAATAAGTGAAATTTCTGCAATTTTGCCCCAAAATAAGGGAAATTTCTGCCTTTTTGCCCCCAAATAAGGGGAATTTCAGCCTTTTTACCTCAAAATAAGAGAAATTTCTGCATTTTTGCCCCAAAATATGGGAGATTTCTGCCTTTTTGCCCCAAAATAAGAAAAATTTCTGCAATTTTGTACCAAAATAAAAGAAATTTCTGCCTTTTTGCACCAAAATAAGAAAATTCCTGCTTTTTTTTCTGAAATAAGTGAAATTTCTGCAATTTTGCCCCAAAATAAGTGAAATTTCTGCAATTTTGCCCCAAAATACGGGAAATTTCTGGAATTTTGCCCCAATATCAGTGGAATTTCTGAGTTTTGACCCAAAATAAGGAGAATTTGTTTCTTTTTGCCCCAACATATAGGGAATTTCTGCCTTTTTGCCCCACAATTAGGGGAATTTCTGCAATTTTGCTCCAAAATAAGAGGAATTTCTGCTTTTTTGCCTCTAAATAAGTGGAATTTCTGTCTTTTTCCCCCAAAACAAAGGGAATTTCTGTCTTTTTGGCCCCAAAATAAGGAAAATTTCTGACTTATTACCCTGAAAAGAGTGAAATTTTTGCAATTTTGCCCCAAAATAAGTGAAATTTCTGCAATTTTGCCCCAAAATAAGGGAAATTTCTGGAATTTTGCCCCAAAATAAGTAGAATTTCTGAGTTTTGCCCCAAAATAAGGAGAATTTCTTTCTTTTTGCCCTAACATATAGGGAATTTCTGCCTCTGTGCCCTACAATTAGGGGAATTTCTGCAATATTGCTCCAAAATACGGGTAATTTCTGCCTTTTTGCCCGAAAATAAGTGGAATGCATACCTTTTTGCCATAAAAAAGGGAAATTTCTTCATTTTTACTCCAAAATAAAAGGAATTTCTGCTTTTTTGCCTCTAAAAAAGTGGAATTTCTGTCTTTTTCTCCCAAAACAAAGGGAATTTCTGTCTTTTTTGCCCCAAAATAAAGAAAATTTCTGACTTATTACCCTGAAATAAGTGAAATTTCTGCAATTTTGCCTCAAAATAAGGGAAATTTCTGCCTTTTTGCCCCCAAATAAGGGAAATTTCAACCTTATTACCTCAAAATAAGAGGAATTTCTGCAATTTTGCCTCAAAATATGGGGGATTTCTGCCTTTTTGCCCCAAAATAAGAAAAATTTCTGCAATTTTGTACAAAAATAAAAGAAATTTCTGCCTTTTTGCACCAAAATAGAAAAATTTCTGAATTTTTTTCTGAAATAAGTTAAATTTCTGCAATTTTGCCCCAAAATAAGTGAAATTTCTGCAATTTTGCCCTAAAATAAGGGAAATTTCTGGAATTTTGCACCAAAATAAGTGGAATTTCTGAGTTTTGCCCCAAAATAAGGAGAATTTCTGTCTTTTTGCCCCAACATATAGGGAATTTCCCCCTTCTTGCCCCACAATTAGAAAAATTTCTGCAATTTTGCTCCAAAATATGGGGAATTTCTGCCTTTTTGCCCGAAAATAAGAAGAATGCATACCTTTTTGCCATAAAAAATAGAAATTTCTTCAGTTTTGCTACAAAATAAGGGGAATTTCTGCTTTTTTGCCTCTAAATAAGTGGAATTTCTGTCTTTTTTGCCCCAAAATAAAGAAAATTTCTGACTTATTACCCTGAAATAAGTGAAATTTCTGCAATTTTGCCTCAAAATAAGGGAAATTTCTGCCTTTTTGCCCCCAAATAAGGGAAATTTCAGCCTTATTACCTCAAAATAAGAGGAATTTCTGCAATTTTGCCTCAAAATATGGGGGATTTCTGCCTTTTTGCCCCAAAATAAGAAAAATTTCTGCAATTTTGTACCAAAATAAAAGAAATTTCTGCCTTTTTGCACCAAAATAGAAAAATTTCTGAATTTTTTTCTGAAATAAGTTAAATTTCTGCAATTTTGCCCCAAAATAAGTGAAATTTCTGCAATTTTGCCCTAAAATAAAGGAAATTTCTGGAATTTTGCACCAAAATAAGTGGAATTTCTGAGTTTTGCCCCAAAATACGGAGAATTTCTGTCTTTTTGCCCCAACATATAGGGAATTTCCCCCTTCTTGCCCCACAATTAGAAAAATTTCTGCAATTTTGCTCCAAAATACGGGGAATTTCTGCCTTTTTGCCCGAAAATAAGAAGAATGCATACCTTTTTGCCATAAAAAATAGAAATTTCTTCAGTTTTGCTACAAAATAAGGGGAATTTCTGCTTTTTTGCCTCTAAATAAGTGGAATTTCTGTCTTTTTCCCCCAAAACAAAGGGAATTTCTGTCTTTTTTGCCCCAAAATAAGGAAAATTTCTGACTTATTACCCTGAATTAAGTGAAATTTCTGCAATTTTGCCCCAAAATAAGGGAAATTTCTGCCTTTTTGCCCCAGAATAAGGGGAATTTCAGACTTTTTACCTCAAAATAAGAGAAATTTCTGCCTTTTTGCCCCAAAATAAGAAAAATTTCTGCAATTTTGTAACAAAATAAAAGAAATTTCTGCCTTTTTGCACCAAAATAAGAAAATTCTGCTTTTTTTCTGAAATAAGTGAAATTTATGTAATTTTGCCTGAAAATAAGTGAAATTTCTGCAATTTTGCCCCAAAATAAGGGAAATTTCTGGAATTTTGCCCCAAAATAAGTGGAATTTCTGAGTTTTGCCCCAAAATAAGGAGAATTTCTGTCTTTGTGCCCCAACATATAGGGAATTTCTGCCTTTTTGCCCCACAATTAGGGGAATATCTGCAAGTTTGCTCCAAAATACGGGGAATTTCTGCCTTTTTGCCCGAAAATAAAGGGAATGTATAACTTTTGCCACAAAAAAAAGAAATTTCTTCATTTTTACTCTAAAATAAAAGGAATTTCTGCTTTTTTGCCTCTAAAAAGTGGAATTACTGTCTTTTTCCCCCAGAACATAGGGAATTTCTGTCTTTTTTGCCCCAAAATAAGGAAAATTTCTGACTTATTACCCTGAAAACAGTGAAATTTCTGCAATTTTGCCCCAAAATAAGTGAAATTTCTGCAATTTTGCCCCAAAATAAGGGAAATTTCTGCAATTTTGCCCCAAAATAAGTGGAATTTCTGAGTTTTTCACCAAAATAAGGAGAATTTCTGTATTTTGCCCCAACATATAGGGAATTTCTGCCTTTTTGCCCCACAATTAGGGGAATTTCTGCAATTTTGCTCTAAAATAGGGGGAATTTCTGCCTTTTTGCCCGAAAATAAGAAGAATGCATACCTTTTTGCCATAAAAAAGGGAAATTTCTTCATTTTTGCTCCAAAATAAGGGGAATTTCTGCTTTTTTGCCTCTAAATAAGTGGAATTTCTGTCTTTTTCCCTGAAAACAAAGGGAATTTCTGTCTTTTTTGCCCCAAAGTAAGAAAAATTTCTGACTTGGTACCCTGAAATAAGTGAAATTTCTGCAATTTTGCCCCAAAATATGGGAAATTTCTGCCTTTTTGCCCCCAAATAAGGAGAATTTCAGCCTTTTTAACTCAAAATAAGGGGAATTTCTGCATTTTTGCCTCAAAATATGGGAAATTTCTGCCTTTTTGCCCCAAAATAAGAAAATTTCTGCTTTTTTTCCCTGAAATAAGTGAAATTTCTGCAATTTTGCCCCAAAATAAGTGAAATTTCTGCAATTTTGCCCCAGTATAAGAGAAATTTCTGCATTTTTGCCCCCAAATAAGGGGAATTTCAGCCTTTTTACCTCAAAATAAGGGAAATTTCTGCATTTTTGCCACAAAATATTAGGAATTTCTGACTTTTTGCCCCCAAAAACGGAAAATTTCGGCCTTTTTTCCCGGAAAAAAGTGAAATTTCTGCAATTTTGCCCCAAAATAATTGAAATTTCTGCAATTTTGCCCCAAAATAAGGGAAATTTTGGGAATTTTGCACCAAAAGAAATGGAATTTCTGAATTTTGCCCCAAAATAAGGAGAATTTCTGTCGTTTTGCCCTAACATATAGGGAATTTCTGCCTTTTTGCCCCCAAATTAGGGGAATTTCTGCAATTTTGCTCCAAAAAACAGGGGAATTTCTGCCTTTTTGCCCAAAAACAAGAAGAATGCATACCTTTTTGCCATAAAAAAGGGAAATTTCTTCATTTTTGCTCCAAAATAAGGGGAATTTCTGCTTTTTTGCCTCTTAATAAGTGGAATTTCTGTCTTTTTCCCCCAAAACAAAGGGAATTTCTGTCTTTTTTGCCCCAAAATAAGGAAAATTTCTGACTTATTACCCTGAAATAAGTGAAATTTCTGCAATTTTGCCCCAAAATAAGGGAAATTTCTGCCTTTTTGCAACCAAATAAGGGGAATTTTAGCCTTTTTACCTCAAAATAAGGGGATTTTCTGCATTTTTGCCCCAAAATATGAGAAATTTCTGCCTTTTTGCCCCAAAATAAGAAAATTTCTGCTTTTTTTTCCTGAAATAAGTGAAATTTCTGCAATTTTGCCCCAAAATAAATGAAATTTCTGAGTTTTGCTCTAAAATAAGGAGAATTTCTGTCTTTTCCCCCAACATATAGGGAATTTCTGCCTTTTTGCCCCACAATAAGGGGAATTTCTGCAATTTTGCTCTAAAATATGGGGAATTTCTGCCTTTTTGCCCGAAAATAAGAAGAATGCATACCTTTTTGCCATAAAAAAATGAAATTTCTTCATTTTTGCTCCAAAATAAGGGGAATTTCTGCATTTTTGCCTCTAAATAAGTGGAATTTCTGTCTTTTTCCACCAAAACAAAGGGAATTTCTGTCTTTTTTGCCCCAAAGTAAGGAAAATTTCTGACTTATTACCCTGAAATAAGTGAAATTTCTGCATTTTTGCCTCAAAATATGGGAAATTTCTGCCTTTTTGCCCAAAATAAGAAAAATTTCTGCAATTTTGTACCAAAATAAAAGAAATTTCTGTCTTTTTCCCCTGAAATAAGTGAAATTTCTGCAATTTTGCCCCTAAATAAGTGAAATTTCTGCAATTTTGCCCCAAAATAAGGGAAATTTCTGGAATTTTGCCCCAAAATAAGTGGAATTTCTGAGTTTTGCCCCAAAATAAGGAGAATTTCTGTCTTTTTGCCTTAACATATAGAGAATTTCTGCCTTTTTGCCCCACAATTAGGGGAATTTCTGCAATCTTGCTCCAAAATACGGGTAATTTCTGCTTTTTAGCCCAAAAATAAGTGGAATGTATACCTTTGGCCACAAAAAAGGGAAATTTCTTCATTTTTACTCCAAAATAATAGGAATTTCTGCTTTTTTGCCTCTAAAAAAGTGGAATTTCTGTCTTTTTCCCCCAAAACAAAGGGAATTTCTGTCTTTTTTGCCCCAAAATAACGAAAATTTCTGACTTATTACAATGAAATAAGTGAAATTTCTGCAATTTTGCCCCAAAATAAGTGAAATTTCTGCAATTTTGCCCCAAAATAAGGGAAATTTCTGGAATTTTGCCGCAAAATAAGTGGAATTTCTGAGTTTTGCCCCAAAATAAGGAGAATTTCTGACTTTTTCCCCAATATATAGGGAATTTCTGCCTTTTGCCCCACAATTAGGGGAATTTCTGCAATTTTGCTCCAAAATACGGGTAATTTCTGCTTTTTAGCCCAAAAATAAGTGGAATGTATACATTTTGCCACAAAAAAGGGAAATTTCTTCATTTTTACTCCAAAATAAAAGGAATTTCTGCTTTTTTGCCTCTAAAAAAGTGGAATTTCTGTCTTTTTCCCCCAAAACAAAGGGAATTTCTGTGTTTTTTGCCCAAAAATAACGAAAATTTCTGACTTATTACCCTGAAATAAGTGAAATTTATGCAATTTTGCACCAAAATAAGGGAAATTTCTGCCTTTTTGCCCCCAAATAAGGGGTATTTCAGCCTTTTTACCTCAAAATAAGAGAAATTTCTGCATTTTTGCCACAAAATATGGGAGATTTCTGCCTTTTTGCCCCAAAATAAAAAAAATTTCTGCAATTTTGTACCAAAATAAAAGAAATTTCTGCCTTTTTGCACCAAAATAAATAAATTCTGCTTTTTTTTCTGAAATAAGTGAAATTTCTGCAATTTTGCCCCAAAATAAGTGAAATTTCTGCAATTTTGCCCCAAAATAAGGGAAATTTCTGCAATTTTGCCCCAAAATAAGTGGAATTTCTGAGTTTTGCCCCAAAATAAGGAGAATTTCTGTCTTTTTGCCCCAACATATAGGCAATTTCTGCCTTTTTGCCCCACATTTAGGGGAATTTCTGCAATTTTGCTCCAAAATACGGGGAATTTCTGCCTTTTTGCCCGAAAATAAGAAGAATGCATACCTTTTTGCCATAAAAAAGGGAAATTTCTTTATTTTTGCTCCAAAATAAGGGGAATTTCTGCAATTTTGATACAAAATACGGGGAATTTCTGCTTTTTAGCCCGAAAATAAGCGGAATGTATACCTTTTGCCACAAAAAAAGATAAATTTCTTCATTTTTGCTCCAATAATGAAGAATTTCTGCTTTTTTGCCTCTAAATAAGTGGAATTTCTGTCCTTTTCCCCCAAAACAAAGGGAATTTCTGTTTTTTGCCCCAAAGTAAGAAAAATTTCTGACTTATTACCCTGAAATAAGTGAAATTTCTGCAATTTTGCCTCAAAATAAGGGAAATTTCTGTCTTTTTTCCCCCAAATAAGGGAAATTTCAGCCTTTTTACCTCAAAATAAGAGGAATTTATGCATTTTTGCCCCAAAATATAGGGGATTTCTGCTTTTTGCCCCCAAATAAGAAAAATTTCTGCAATTTTGTACCAAAATAAAAGAAATTTCTGCCTTTTTGCACCAAAATAAGAAAATTTCTGCTTTTTTCTGAAATAATTGAAATTTCTGCAATTTTGCCAAAATAAGTGAAATTTCTGCAATTTTGCCCCAAAATAAGTGAAATTTCTGGAATTTTGTCCCAAAATAAGTGGAATTTCTGAGTTTTGCCCCAAAATAAAAAGAATTTCTGTCTTTTTGCCCCAACATATAGCAAATTTCTGCCTTTTTGTCCCACAATTAGGGGAATTTCTGCAATTTTGCACCAAAATACGGGGAATTTCTGCTTTTTAGCCTGAAAATAAGAAGAATGCATACCTTTTGCCACAAAAAAAGGAAATTTCTTCATTTTTGCTCCAAAATAAGGGGAATTTCTGCTTTTTTGCTTCTAAATAAGTGGAATTTCTGACTTTTTCCCCCAAAACAAAAGGAATTTCTGTCTTTTTTGCCCCAAATAAGGAAAATTTCTGACTTATTACCCTGAAATAAGTGAAATTTCTGCAATTTTGTCCCAGAATAAGGGAAATTTCTGCTTTTTGCCTCCAAATAAGGGGAATTTCTGCCTTTTTACTTCAAAATAAGGGGAATTTTTGCAATTTTACCACAAAATATTTGGAATCTCTGCATTTTTGCCCCAAAATGAGGAAAATTTCTGCCTTTTTACCATGAAATAAGTGAAATTTCTGCAATTTTGCCCCAAAATAAGTGAAATTTCGGCAATTTTGCCACAAAATAAGGGAAATTTCTGGAATTTTGCCCCAAAATAAGTGGAATTTCTGAGTTTTGCCCCAAAATAAGGAGAATTTCTGTCTGTTTGCCCTAACATATAGGGAATTTCTGCATTTTGCCCCACAATTAGGGGAATTTCTGCAATTTTGCTCCAAAATACGGGTAATTTCAGCTTTTTAGCCCAAAAATAAGTGGAATGTATACATTTTGCCACAAAAAAGGGAAATTTCTTCATTTTTACTCAAAATAAAAGGAATTTCTGCTTTTCTTGCCTCTAAAAATGTGGAATTTCTGTCTTTTTCCCCCAAAACAAAGGGAATTTCTGTGTTTTTTGCCCCAAAATAAGGAAAATTTCTGACTTATTACCCTGAAATAAGTGAAATTTATGCAATTTTGCCTCAAAATAAGTGAAATTTCTGCAATTTTGGCCCAAAATAAGGGAAATTATTGGAATTTTGCCCCAAAGTAAGTGGAATTTCTGAGTTTTGCCCCAAAATAAGGAGATTTTCTGTTTTTTTGCTCTAACTTACAGGGAATTTCTGCCTTTTTGCCCCACAATTAGCGGAATTTTTGCAATTTTCCTCCAAAATACGGGTAATTTCTGCTTTTTAGCCTGAAAATAAGGGGAATGTATACCATTTGCCACAAAAAAAAAATTTCTTCAATTTTACTCCAAAATGAAAGGAATTTCTGCTTTTTGCCCCAAAATAAGAAAAATTTCTGACTGACTACTCTGAAATAAGTGAAATTTCTGCAATTTTGCCCCAAAATAAGAAAAATTTCTGCCTTTTTGCCTCCAAATAAGGGGAATTTCAGCCTTTTTACCTCAAAATAAGAGGAATTTCTGCATTTTTGCCCCAAAATATGGGAGATTTCTGCCTTTTTGCCCCAAAATAAGAAAAATTTCTGCAATTTTGTACCAAAATAAAAGAAATTTCCGCCTTTTTGCACCAAAATAAGAAAATTTCTGCTTTTTTTTCTGAAATAAGTGAAATTTCTGCAATTTTGCCCCAAAATAACAGAAATTTCAGCAATTTTGCTCCCAAATAAAGGAAATTTCTGGAATTTTGCCTTAAAATAAGTGGAATTTCTGAGTTTTGCCCCAAAATAAGGAGAATTTCTGTCTTTTTGCCCCAACATATAGGTAATTTCTGCCTTTTCGCCCCACAATTAGGGGAATTTCTGCAATTTTGCTCCAAAATACGGGGAATTTCTGCCTTTTTGCCCGAAAATAAGAAGAATGCATACCGTTTTGCCATAAAAATGGAAATTTCTTCATTTTTGCTCCAAAATAAGGGGAATTTCAGCTTTTTTGCCTATAAATAAGTGGAATTTCTGTCTTTTTCCCCCAAAACAAAGGGAATTTCTGTTTTTTTGCTCCAAAATAAGGAAAATTTCTGACTTATTACCCTGAAATAAGTGAAATTTCTGCAATTTTGCCCCAAAATAAGTGAAATTTCTGAATTTTTGCCCCAAAATAAGGGAAATTTCTGGAATTTTGCCCCAAAATAAGTGGAATTTCTGAGTTTTGCCCCAAAATTAGAAGAATTTCTGTATTTTTGCCCCAACATATAGGCAATTTCTGCCTTTTTGCCCCACAATTAGGGGAATTTCTGCAATTTTGCTCCAAAATACGGGGAATTTCTGCTTTTTAGCCTGAAAATAAGGGGAATGTATACTTTTTGCCACAAAAAAAAAGAAATTTCTTCATTTTTACTCCAAAATAAAATGAATTTTTGCTTTTTTGCCGCTAAAAAAGTGGAATTTCTGCCTTTTTCCCTCAAAACAAAAAGAATTTCTGTCTTTTTTGCCCCAAAATAAAGAAAATTTCTGACTTATTACACTGAAATAAGTGAAATTTCTGCAATTTTGCCTCAAAATAAGGGAAATTTCTGCCTTTTTGCCCCCAAATAATGGGAATTTCAGCCTTTTTACCTCAAAATAAGAGAAATTTCTTCATTTTTGCCCCAAAATATGGGAGATTTCTGCCTTTTTGCCCCAAAATAAGAAAAATTTCTGCAATTTTGTACCAAAATAAAAGAAATTTCCGCCTTTTTGCACCAAAATAAGAAAATTTCTGCTTTTTTTTTCTGAAATAAGTGAAATTTCTGCAATTTTGCCCCAAAATAAGTGAAATTTCTGCAATTTTGCCCCAAAATAAGGGAAATTTCTGGAATTTTGCCCCAATATCAGTGGAATTTCTGAGTTTTGCCCCAATATAAGGAGAATTTGTTTCTTTTTGCCCCAACATATAGGGAATTTCTGCTTTTTTGCCCCACAATTAGGGGAATTTCTGCAATTTTGCTCCAAAATACTGGGAATTTCTGCCTTTTTGCCCGAAAATAAGAAGAATGCATACCTTTTTGCCATAAAAAAAGGAAATTTCTTCATTTTTGCTCCAAAATAAGAGGAATTTCTGCTTTTTTGCCTCTAAATAAGTGGAATTTCTATCTTTTTCACCCCAAAACAAAGGAAATTTCTGTCTTTTTGGCCACAAAATAAGGAAAATTTCTGACTTATTACCCTGAAATAAGTGAAATTTCTGCAATTTTGCCCCAAAATAAGTGAAATTTCTGCAATTTTGCCCCAAAATAAGGGAAATTTCTGGAATTTTGCCCCAAAATAAGTGGAATTTCTGAGTTTAGCCCCAAAATAAAAAGAATTTCTGTCTTTTTGCCCTAACATATCGGAAATTTCTGCCTTTTTGCCCCACAATTAGGGGAATTTCTGCAATTTTACTCCAAAATACGGGGAATTTCTGCTTTTTAGCCTGAAAATAAGGGGAATGTATATCTTTTGCCACAAAAAAAAAGAAATTTCTTCATTTTTACTCCAAAATAAAATGAATTTCTGCTTTTTTGCCGCTATAAATGTGGAATTTCTGTCTTTTTCCCCCAAAACAAAGGGAATTTCTGTCTTTTTTGCCCCAAAATAAGGAAAATTTCTGACTTATTTCACTGAAATAAGTGAAATTTCTGCAATTTTGCCTCAAAATAAAAGAAATTTCTGCCTTTTTCCCCCAAATAAGGGAAATTTCTACCTTTTTACCTCAAAATAAGAGGAATTTCTGCATTTTTCCCCAAAATATGGGAGATTTGTGCCTTTTTGCCCAAAAAAAAAAGAAAAATTTCTGCAATTTTGTACCAAAATAGAAATTTCTGCCTTTTTGCACCAAAATAGGAAAATTTCTGAATTTTTTTTCTGAAATAAGTGAAATTTCTGCAATTTTGCCCCAAAATAAGTGAAATTTCTGCAATTTTGCCCCAAAATAAGGGAAATTTCTGTTTTTTACCCCCAAATAAGGGGAATTTCTGCATTTTTACCTTAAAATAAGGGGAATTTCTGCATTTTTGCCACAAAATATTTGGAATTTCTGCAATTTTGCCCCAAAATAAGTGAAATAACTGCAATTTTGCCCCAAAATAAGTGAAATTTCTGCAATTTTGCCCCAAAATAAGGGAAATTTCTAGAATTTTGCCGCAAAATAAGTGGAATTTCTGAATTTTGCCCCAAAATAAGGAGAATTTCTGTCTCTTTGCCCTAACATATAGGGAATTTCTGCCTCTTTGCCCCACAATTAGGGGATTTTCTGCAATTTTGCTCCAAAATACGGGTAATTTCTGCTTTTTAGCCCAAAAATAAGTGGAATGTATACCTTTTGCCACAAAAACGAAATTTCTTCATTTTTACTCCAAAATAAAAAGAATTTCTGCTTTTTTGCCTCTAAAAAAAGTGGAATTTCTGTCTTTTCCCCCAAAACAAAGGGAATTTCTGTGTTTTTTGCCCCAAAATAACGAAAATTTCTGACTTATTACCCTGAAATAAGTGAAATTTCTGCAATTTTCCTCAAAATAAGGGAAATTTCTGCCTTTTTGCCCCCAAATAAAGGAAATTTCAGCCTTTTTACCTCAAAATAAGAGGAATATCTTCATTTTTGCCCCAAAATATGGGAGATTTCTGCCTTTTTGCCCCAAAATAAGAAAAATTTCTGCAATTTTTTATTAAAATAAAAGATAATTCTGCCTTTTTGCACCAAAATACGAAAATTTCTGAATTTTTTTGTGAAATAAGTTAAATTTCTGCAATTTTGCACCAAAATAAGTGAAATTTCTGCAATTTTGCCCCAAAATAAGGGAAATTTCTGGAATTTTGACCAAAAAAGTGTGGAATTTCTGAGTTTTTGCCCCAAAATAAGTGAAATTTCTTTTTTTTGCCCCCAAATAAGGGGAATTTCTGCCTTTTTACCTCAAAATACAGGGAATTTCTTCATTTTTGCCACAAAATATTTGGAATTTCTGCATTTTTGCATCAAAATAAGGATAATTTCTGCCTTTTTACCATGAAATAAGTGAAATTTCTGCAATTATGCCCCAAAATAAGTGAAATTTCTGCAATTTTGCCCCAAAATAAGAGAAATTTCTGGAATTTTGCCCCAAATAAATAGAATTTCTGAGTTTTGCCCCAAAAATAAAGAGAATTTCTGTCTTTTTGCCCTAACATATAGGGAATTTCTGCCATTTTGCCTTACAATTAGGGGAATTTCTGCAATTTTGCTCTAAAATACAGGTAATTTCTGCTTTTTAGCCCAAAAATAAGTGGAATGCATACCTTTTGCCACAAAAAAGGGAAATTTCTTCATTTTTACTCCAAAATAAAAGGAATTTCTGCTTTTTTGCCTCTAAAAAAGTGAAATATCTGTATTTTTCTCCCAAAACAAAGGGAATTTCTGTCTTTTTTGCCCCAAAATAGAGAAAATTTCTGACTTATTACCCTGAAATAAGTGAAATTTCTGCAATTTTGCCTCAAAATAAGGGAAATTTCTGCCTTTTTGCCCCCAAATAAAAGGAATTTCAGCCTTTTACCTCAAAATAAGAGGAATTTCTGCATTTTTCCCCTAAATATGGGAGATTTCTGACTTTTTGCCCCAAAATAAGAAAAATTTCTGCAATTTTGTACCAAAATAAAAGAAATTTCTGCCTTTTTGCACCAAAATAGAAAAATTTCTGAATTTTTTTCTGAAATAAGTTAAATTTCTGCAATTTTGCCCCAAAATAAGTGAAATTTCTGCAATTTTGCCCTAAAATAAGGGAAATTTCTGGAATTTTGCACCAAAATAAGTGGAATTTCTGAGATTTGCCCCAAAATAAGGAGAATTTCTGTCTTTTTGCCCCAACATATAGGGAATTTCTGCCTTTTTGCCCCACAATTAGGGGAATTTCTGCAATTTTGCTCCAAAATACGGGGAATTTCTGCCTTTTTGCCCGAAAATAAGAAGAATGCATACCCTTTTGCCATAAAAAATAGAAATTTCTTCAGTTTTGCTCCAAATAAGGGGAATTTCTGCTTTTTTGCCTCTAAATAAGTGGTATTTCTGTTTTTATCCCCCAAAACAAAGGAAATTTCTGTCTTTTTTGCCCCTAAATAAGGAAAATTTCTGACTTATTAGCCTGAAATAAGTGAAATTTCTGCAATTTTGCCACAAAATAAGGGAAATTTCTGCCTTTTTGCCCCCAAATAAGGGGAATTTCAGCCTTTTTACCTCAAAATAAGAGAAATTTCTGCATTTTTGCCCCAAAATATGGGAGATTTCTGCCTTTTTGCCCCAAAATAAGAAAAATTTCTGCAATTTTGTACCAAAATAAAAGAAATTTCTGCCTTTTTGCACCAAAATAAGAAAATTCCTGCTTTTTTTTCTGAAATAAGTGAAATTTCTGCAATTTTGCCCCAAAATAAGTGAAATTTCTGCAATTTTGCCCCAAAATACGGGAAATTTCTGGAATTTTGCCCCAATATCAGTGGAATTTCTGAGTTTTGACCCAAAATAAGGAGAATTTGTTTCTTTTTGCCCCAACATATAGGGAATTTCTGCCTTTTTGCCCCACAATTAGGGGAATTTCTGCAATTTTGCTCCAAAATAAGAGGAATTTCTGCTTTTTTGCCTCTAAATAAGTGGAATTTCTGTCTTTTTCCCCCAAAACAAAGGGAATTTCTGTCTTTTTGGCCCCAAAATAAGGAAAATTTCTGACTTATTACCCTGAAATAAGTGAAATTTCTGCAATTTTGCCCCAAAATAAGTGAAATTTCTGCAATTTTGCCCCAAAATAAGGGAAATTTCTGGAATTTTGCCCCAAAATAAGTAGAATTTCTGAGTTTTGCCCCAAAATAAGGAGAATTTCTTTCTTTTTGCCCTAACATATAGGGAATTTCTGCCTCTGTGCCCTACAATTAGGGGAATTTCTGCAATATTGCTCCAAAATACGGGTAATTTCTGCCTTTTTGCCCGAAAATAAGTGGAATGCATACCTTTTTGCCATAAAAAAGGGAAATTTCTTCATTTTTACTCCAAAATAAAAGGAATTTCTGCTTTTTTGCCTCTAAAAAAGTGGAATTTCTGTCTTTTTCTCCCAAAACAAAGGGAATTTCTGTCTTTTTTGCCCCAAAATAAAGAAAATTTCTGACTTATTACCCTGAAATAAGTGAAATTTCTGCAATTTTGCC
Organism: Micromys minutus; assembly: GCF_963924665.1. Taxonomy (NCBI): domain Eukaryota; kingdom Metazoa; phylum Chordata; class Mammalia; order Rodentia; family Muridae; genus Micromys; species Micromys minutus. The sequence continues at coordinate 822,780 of NW_027667456.1, forward strand.
TCAAAATAAGGGAAATTTCTGCCTTTTTGCCCCCAAATAAGGGAAATTTCAACCTTATTACCTCAAAATAAGAGGAATTTCTGCAATTTTGCCTCAAAATATGGGGGATTTCTGCCTTTTTGCCCCAAAATAAGAAAAATTTCTGCAATTTTGTACAAAAATAAAAGAAATTTCTGCCTTTTTGCACCAAAATAGAAAAATTTCTGAATTTTTTTCTGAAATAAGTTAAATTTCTGCAATTTTGCCCCAAAATAAGTGAAATTTCTGCAATTTTGCCCTAAAATAAGGGAAATTTCTGGAATTTTGCACCAAAATAAGTGGAATTTCTGAGTTTTGCCCCAAAATAAGGAGAATTTCTGTCTTTTTGCCCCAACATATAGGGAATTTCCCCCTTCTTGCCCCACAATTAGAAAAATTTCTGCAATTTTGCTCCAAAATATGGGGAATTTCTGCCTTTTTGCCCGAAAATAAGAAGAATGCATACCTTTTTGCCATAAAAAATAGAAATTTCTTCAGATTTGCTACAAAATAAGGGGAATTTCTGCTTTTTTGCCTCTAAATAAGTGGAATTTCTGTCTTTTTTGCCCCAAAATAAAGAAAATTTCTGACTTATTACCCTGAAATAAGTGAAATTTCTGCAATTTTGCCTCAAAATAAGGGAAATTTCTGCCTTTTTGCCCCCAAATAAGGGAAATTTCAGCCTTATTACCTCAAAATAAGAGGAATTTCTGCAATTTTGCCTCAAAATATGGGGGATTTCTGCCTTTTTGCCCCAAAATAAGAAAAATTTCTGCAATTTTGTACCAAAATAAAAGAAATTTCTGCCTTTTTGCACCAAAATAGAAAAATTTCTGAATTTTTTTCTGAAATAAGTTAAATTTCTGCAATTTTGCCCCAAAATAAGTGAAATTTCTGCAATTTTGCCCTAAAATAAAGGAAATTTCTGGAATTTTGCACCAAAATAAGTGGAATTTCTGAGTTTTGCCCCAAAATACGGAGAATTTCTGTCTTTTTGCCCCAACATATAGGGAATTTCCCCCTTCTTGCCCCACAATTAGAAAAATTTCTGCAATTGTGCTCCAAAATACGGGGAATTTCTGCCTTTTTGCCCGAAAATAAGAAGAATGCATACCTTTTTGCCATAAAAAATAGAAATTTCTTCAGTTTTGCTACAAAATAAGGGGAATTTCTGCTTTTTTGCCTCTAAATAAGTGGAATTTCTGTCTTTTTCCCCCAAAACAAAGGGAATTTCTGTCTTTTTTGCCCCAAAATAAGGAAAATTTCTGACTTATTACCCTGAATTAAGTGAAATTTCTGCAATTTTGCCCCAAAATAAGGGAAATTTCTGCCTTTTTGCCCCAGAATAAGGGGAATTTCAGACTTTTTACCTCAAAATAAGAGAAATTTCTGCATTTTTGCCCCAAAATATGGGAGATTTCTGCCTTTTTGCCCCAAAATAAGAAAAATTTCTGCAATTTTGTACCAATTTAAAAGAAATTTCCGCCTTTTTGCACCAAAATAAGAAAATTTCTGCTTTTTTTTCTGAAATAAGTGAAATTTCTGCAATTTTGCCCCAAAATAAGGGAAATTTCTGGAATTTTGCCCCAATATCAGTAGAATTTCTGAGTTTTGACCCAAAATAAGGAGAATTTGTTTCTTTTTGCCCCAACATATAGGGAATTTCTCCCTTCTTGCCCTACAATTAGGGGAATTTCTGCAATTTTGCTCCAAAATACGGGTAATTTCTGCTTTTTAGCTTAAAAATAAGTGGAATGTATACCTTTTGCCATAAAAAAGGGAAATTTCTTCATTTTTACTCCAAAATAAAAGGAATTTCTGCTTTTTTTGCCTCTAAAAAAGTGGAATTTCTGTTTTTTTCCCCCAAAACAAAGGAAATTTCTGTCTCTTTTGCCCCAAAATAACGAAAATTTCTGACTTATTATCCTGAAATAAGTGAAATTTCTACAATTTTGCCTCAAAATAAGGGAAATTTCTTCCTTTTTGCCCCCAAATAAGGGAAATTTCAGACTTTTTACCTCAAAATAAGAGGAATTTCTGCATTTTTGCCCCAAAATATGAAGATTTCTGCCTTTTTGCCCCAAAATAAGAAAAATTTCTGCAATTTGTACCAAAATAAAAGAAATTTCTGCCTTTTTGCACCAAAATAAATAAATTCTGCTTATTTTTCTGAAATAAGTGAAATTTCTGCAATTTTGCCCCA